>NC_034438.1:69802645-69859334 GCF_002078875.1 Numida meleagris
CAGTCCAACCATCCCCCTATCTCCAGTATTTCCCACTAAAGCATGCCCCTCAACACAACATCTAAATGTTTCTTGAACACCTCCAGGGATGGTGACTCCACCACCTCCCAGGGCAGCCCATTCCAGTGCCTGACCACCCTTCTGGAAAAGAAGTATTTCCTAACGTCCAGCCTGAATCTCCCTGGCACAACTTGAGGCCGTTCCCTCTCGTCCTATTGCTAGTTACCCAGTAGAAGAGGCCGACTCCCACCTCATCGCAGCCTCCCTTCAGGTAGTTGTTATGAGTGATAAGGTCTCCCCTGAGCCTCCACTTCTCCAGACTGAACAATCCCAGCTCCCTCAGCAGCTCCTGATAAGACTTGTGCTCCAGACCCCTCACAGCTTTGTTGCCCTTCTCTGGACACGCTTCAGGGCCTCGATGTCTTTCCTGTAGTGAGGGGCTCAAAACTGAACACAATACTCAAGAGGTGGCCTCAGCAGGGCTGAGTACAGAGGGATGATTGCTTCCCTGCTCCTGCTGGCAACACTATTTCTGATACAAGCCAGGGTGGCCCACTGGCCTCAGCCCAGCTATCCAGCCTGTCCTGATCCCCCTGTAGGGCCTTCCTGTCCCCAGGCAGATCGACACCTCCTGCCAATTTGGCGTCATCTGCAAACTTACCGAGTGTGCACTCAATGCCCTCACTGAGGTCACCACTAAAGATACTGAACAGGACAGGCCCCAGTACCAACCCCTAGGGAACATCACTCGTGACCGGTTGGCACCTGGGTGTGACTCCATTTACCACCACTCTCTGGGCCCGACCATGCAGCCAGTTCTTTACCCAGCAAGGAGTGCATCTGTCCAAGCCACGGGCTGCACATCTTGCTCAACCCAAAAATTACTCGTCTTGCTAAAGAGGGCCCAAGAGAGACAAAGTTATTGATAATCACTGAATGAAAAGCATTGCAACGAGAATTTTCTGAGCACAGCTAGACAGGTGCTCAGAGCACATGAATGTTTGATCACACGATTACTGTGTGGTAATTGTGTAGTCTGACATACAGTCTCTTCTATTTCAGCTTTGAACATGAAGAGGTTGCTCCAAAAGTAATGCCTCCTATTTATTTCCGTGAAAGCTATAACAGATACAATAGACTACAATAACTACAATACAAGACTACAATAACACTAGTTGACAGAGCAAATTCTCTGCTACATAACACTATTTTTCTACATAGTCAGCACCATCTTCTATTCATTCTCATCAGTGATGAACAAGAGCCTGCATGCTGCACTCATAAAAATCTGCACCAGTGGAGGTGACTTGCTGTTTCACAGCTACTATGATGGCATCATGGCCGAAACGCATCATCCATCACCTCACTGCTGACATCCACTGTTTGGTCTCCATAGATATTCAGCAAGTGTCGATGAATGTCAATAGGTGCTGTTTTTCTGCATGGAGGAATTCAATTCCACACTTTTGCTTCATTCACGCTACATCGGATGCTGTTCTGTCAGATTGCCCCTCTGCTGTCATCTGCTGCACGTCAACAGAATGTAACAGAATGTTGGTTACTGCCGTATCACCAACATCTACCTCTGACACTGTGGGCCAACATAATAAAATAGGAGGCATTACTTTGGGAGCAACCACAGTGCTCATTCACAGATAGTTCAGAAACAACTTGTCTATTGGTCCTTCAGATAAGGAACATCTTGAAATCTTCACCTGTGGTAGCAATAAAGCAGTGGCAGAAGTGGCAGAAAAAACAGTTCCTGGAATACTTCATTGTAATTCAAAAGGAAAAGCAAAGTGTCCTTACACACACAAACAAATTTAGAAATAAGTATCATTTTTTGTTCCTTTTCACAGTTACCTTCACAAAGCTGTGACCATGACAGCACCAAGTTCAGAAGCACAGAAGTAAGGTAATGTTTTAAAGTCTCTTTTGCCCTTTGATCTGAAGTTAGAGAGAACTTTTCAACACCAACAGAATGACAAACTCAATTTTCGAAAGGAATAATTTTATAAACCATCAAACCCATTAAAAAGAACAAACACACATTTGGCTCATGGTCCACATTTCTGCAACCTGGAAAAGAATCCCTGAGGGTCCCATTCTGTGCGTACCTGTAACTGACTAAGGAGAATCTACAACTTTTGTATGCTGTGATATATTGGTTTTGGATGATCACTAAGGTTCATTCAACACATGCTTTTGGAGTGCTCACAACCAAGCCTTCGGGCTAATAGAAAATCAGTGGCTGCATGACTGTGTAAAGTTGCACGTCAGATAGAATTGGTAGGACTGGAAAAGTGTGCTAGGGAATCACTAGGAGCATTGCTTTCCTTAGCTGGCTAACATCCTAACTTAGTGAGCGTGGCTAAAGCTGGAGCGGTGCTGTTTCAGGCTACGTTTGGATCTGAGAGACAGGAAGAGGTGTGTCTAGCCCTGGGAGCACAGACGCAAGCAGTTCACCTGTGAGACTGGATCCTGGGTCCACCCCTCCCTAACCTCATGTAACAGCCGGTGCTGGAGGGGAAACATCTCTGTTTGGAGCTTGTTTCCTTCTGGGAGTTTTCAGCCAGCCCTCACCTTCCAGACAGGGTAAGCTGTTCCTTTCTTACTACTGCCTTGTGACTAATACCTTCCAAAGCTCCTCCTAAAAAAACTGGTTGGAGGCAATTTCTTACCTCTTTGCCAGACTCAGATGGGATGAGGGGAAACAAGGCTGAGGTCCTGCAAGGACCTTCAGTCATCTCTAAATAGCCAGGGCTCCTGCAGCTCGTACCACGGAGTAATGGCAAGCGTTCAGGTCCTCTTCTAGGAGGAGGAAGAAGACTCTGATGAAGCAAACATTTATAAGGGTCACAATTGCTTTCTCAACCGTGACGCTGAGCGTGCCGCAAAAAGAAGAGATGCGTGCTGGGAACAGTGCCTCCATGTGGCAGCGACTCCTGCCGGCGCTGCCAGCACCATGCCCAGGGCTTGTGCTGGCCAAAGCAGGGGCAGAGCAGGTTCCTGAAAGCAGCAGAAGCATTCACGGAGCCCCAGGCCATGGCCTGGTCACGGTGTTTCCAGCAGAATGCTTGATGCGTTTCATTCTTTGTAAGTCCTTGAGCATTTGAAGTGGAAACTGGACTTTTCTAAACAGAAACCCAGAAGGCCCAAACCTTAATTTGCTTGAGAAATAACTGAGGGAATTAGAAAGCAAACAAGATCTGCAAAAGCAGCATTTGATATACATTTGCGATCTGACCAACTGTGAAGTATGCCTGGGAACTCTACCAGACGCCGTTTTCCTGAGGAAATGTGATGAACGGCTCGCTGCTCTGCAGTCCGTCTCTGGCTGCACGCTGAAACCCTCGTTTGGATGAAACAGCGTGCATTTTAATTCCACTGGTCAAAGACTGACCCCACGTCTATGCCCGCCTCCTGTCTGTCGGTCTTGCTCCTCTGCACTGCAAGCGCAAATCCTACCCGACTGGCACAATCCCAGAGATGTACTGAAATGAATTTCAGAAGATGTTTTTCTGTTCTGAAAGCCAAACCCGCTCAGAGCCCAGCTTTTCCTGAGGGACAAAACCTGTGTTAAGAAGGACGTATATTTTCTAGAACGGACGTGAACATTAGATGTTGGTACATTTTCCAGATCGCAAGAAGGAAGGCCGAACAACAACTGACATAAGAAGGCAGCCATTTTATTCCGATAGAGTAGGAAGAGGAGGGTTGTAAAGACTTCATCTGGCGTGGGAGTCTGCCGCCTGGTAGGAGGACATCTTCCTGTCCGTGTTGGCCTTCATGAGCGCTGCCAGGCGGGAGAACCTCTGTCCGCCAGATGTGCTCTCCTGGCTGTAGAGGTGCTCGAGCAAGGAGAGGCATCTGCTCCGCTGCAGCAGCCAGGCTAGCTTCTTCCTCCTGCCACACAAGAGAAAGCGCTGGGCTCAGAGGCACGGCTGTGGAGCACCGAGCCAGACAGGGCAAGGGAAAGCAGGGCGGCAGGGCTGGACAGCTGCACTGCTGGAGGAAGGGAGCTGATGCCAATGGGGTAGCAAAGGAAGAAGTGCTGCTGGGGGCAGCTGACCACTACAGAGCATGCGCTGGCACTGTGGTGCCACAGGTGCATCCCTCAGCACAAGCTGCTTTTTATCCAACAGTGTGCTTTCTTCCACAGAGCACATGGGAGGCAGCATTGGGCTGCACCCTCCCTGGCTCTGCCCAGACATCACGCCTTAATGCCTTGGTCCTGCTTAGGCTTGGGAATGGGCTGAAGCCCGGGCAGGCCTGTGCCTGGATGCAAGGGATCGGGTACAAAATGGCTCTTTGTCAATGAATGAATGAGTGAATGTCCTCTGGGAGGACAGTCTGCTTGTGGCCTGAGGAGCACGCTGCAACCCTTCCAGCAGAGACTTGACAAAGGCCCTCATGTGGGTCTGGGGGAACCGCCTTTCCAGCAGGCTCAGCGCCTGCCTGCTCATTTCCTTGGCCAGCTTCACGCGTCCCATGGTACTGCAGACCTGCACAGGAAGAGGGAGGCGTGCAGATGTAGAGGACTTGCCCAAGCCTCTCCTCCTGCAGAGACTGCAGAAATGGACTGGGGGCTGGCAATGGCAGGGACATCCCCTGCCAGCAGAGAAAGCATCAGGCTCGGTCCCTCAGGACACCCTTTCCTTTTCCCTGCCTCTTTACCTCTCCTTTGAGGCTGAAGAAGATGGCCTCCTCAAAGCAGTCTGTGGCATTTGCTTTCTCCTCCACAGAGTTCCTCAGGACCTCTGCTTCCTTCAGTTTCACAAGGGCCTTGGAGTAAGCACACAGACAGCAGGTGAGCATTGGTGCAGAGCCCCTGGCCAGCCCCATCCTTCTCTGTTGCCTCCTGCAGGGCCTGTGTTCCTCTCAGTCACACCTGCCCTAACACGGTCCTGTGGGCTCAGAGCACGGGCACTGAGGGAGCTCTCAGGCCTCCCCGCTGCTAATGCAGCTCAAACATAGCATATCTCTTCCTCTTCTCTTGCAGATGGACAGGCTGGAGCTCAGCCACGCTTTGACCCACAGCAGTGTCTCTGGGGACGGGAGACAACCTCTGCCAACCTGTGGGCCAGCCTTGCGTGTCCCTGCACCCCCCCCTCAAACCTGTGCATGCCACATGCAAGTCCTTCAGGTTGGCATACCGAAGATGTCCGGTAGCCAGAAGACCAGGACTCTGCCAGAAACCAGCAGATCCAAGGCAACACGCACCCACCAGCACTGTGGGAGCAACAGCACAAACAGCCCAAGTGCTGACCCCCAAAGCAGGGAACAACCTCATGGATCAGATGTGACCTGATCCTAGTGCTCAGGAGGGCACCAGAGATGCTGACCAGCCCTCTACGTCGCATTCCCTGGCAGCAGAGCAGAAAGCAGATGATGTGTCAAAGCTGCCAGCACTTCTCAGGGCATGATGTGTGCCCAGGGCACAGGTGTCCCTCCCTTGTTAGGATGGTGTTTCAGCCTCTGCTCAGGGCTTTCACCTGCAGCTGCACCGTGGGACAGCAAGAGGAGAGGCACGAGGCTGCCAGCAGCAGGCAGCTCCTTGCGGATGGCAGCTCCCAACCTGAGGATGGTGAATTCTGAATAAATCTTTTCTTAATTCTGTCCTGGCTGAGGCTGTCTGATCAGTGTGCCCGTGTGTGTTTGGGCTCTGAGTGCAGCTAATGGCATCAGGGCACGGGGCTGACAATCCCTGTGCCTGTGGTGCCAGTGATTGGAGTGTCATTTCTGCCTAGTGAAGGGTGAGCCGCATGAGCCGGTGAGTGTGTGAGATGGCCTGTGAGGAATGGTGTGAGAGGCCCTGTAAGGGCAGCCCTGGTGTGAGAGTGCTGGTGTGTCTAAACGAGTCAGAGCACAGACAGGCCCCCCAGGAGCTGGGGTGTCCCGGCTGGATTGGGCCTGGTGCCTGCCTGTACCAGCAACTGGAGGAGGCTGTGGCCTCAGGGGCTCCTGTGCCCAGGGACCAGCAACTGGGAGAACATCTGATGAAAAACTCATAGGTGGGGATAAGGACAGGGCGATCACTCACCAATTACTGTCATGGGCAAAACACTCAGCATAAGGGAGGTTAATGGAATTTCATTCTGCAGGGGTTGGTACTGGGTACCAGATGGTTCAGTATCTTCATCAGTGACCTGGATGAAGGGATAGAGCGCACCTTCAGCAAGTTTATTGATTATATGAAGCTGGGAGGAGTGACTGACGCACCAGAAGGCTGTGCTGCCATTCACTGAGTCTGGACAGCCTGGAGAGTTGGGCAGATAGGAACCTAAGGAGGCTCCACAAGGGCTGGTGCAGAGTCCTACACGAGGGGAGGAATAATCAGACACATCAGTACAGGTCAGGGGCTGACCTGCTCCTCCTGCAGAGGAGCTCTGCAGAGAAGAACCTGGGTGTCCTGGTGGACAGCAGGTTGGCCACGAGCCAGCAGTGTGTCCTTGTGGCCAAGAAAGCCAATGGTATCCTGGGGTGAGTTAAAATAACATGGCCAGCAGGTTAATGGATACGATCCTCCCCCACTTCACAGCCAGGGTGAGCCCAGGTGTAGAGCACTGCGTGCATTTCTGGGCTTTCCAGTACGTGGAGCTACCAGAGAGAGTCCAGTAAAGTTGCTAAAATTGTTAAGGGACTGGTGTATCTCTCATTTGAGGAAAGGCTGAATGAGCTGAGCATATTCAGCCTTGAGAAGAGAATGGATGTGATCGTTGCGTGAGTATCTGGAGGGAGAGTGTCAAGAGGATGAGGCCACCATCTCAGTTCAAAGGGGAATGAAGGCGTCCTTTGTTTTAGGTTACTGTCTGTATCACTTATCAACGGGTTGTATGGTGAATGGCTTTCCCTGAGTTAATCAAAAGGTGTAAAAGTCTTCCTGAGCCAGATGGGCCAGCATGGCATTCAGCCAAACATAAATTCCAAACACTGAGCAACCAACAAATAGAACTTTGAAGAGAGTTGCCTTCAACCCATGTGTTCCTTCCTCGTAACTGGGAACACCCAGAGCCGTGGTAGTGAACATACAGAGACCAGCAGTGTGGCTTTCATTTGCACCATGACCCAACCATACATTGCAACTGTTATATATTGTGACCCATAAAATTCAGTTATTGCTGCATCACTCTGTTAAATCAAAATCCCATGTAACGTCAAACATCTTCCATTAAGTAGAACACTCCTTGAGCATAACATCTACTGGTCAGAGCACACTTGGTCAGGGAACACCTCACCATGCAGCAGAAATTTCCAAGCAGGGCTGGATTATTCAGACACAGCAGTGTGGTGCAGGACAGGTTGAGAGGGCTGAACCCTGCAGCATCAGGGACAGACAGGAAAGCTAAGGCCAGACCTTCACACAAGCAAAGGAGACAACAGGTGATGCTCCTTTCTGAGCTTGCTCAGGTCATCAGTCCTCTGATTCAGCCTAATTTTTAGTCACTTTAAAAATACAATGAGAATAAGAAGCCAACAACCTTGGATGTATAGAAAAAAAAACCTCTAAATATATTTATTTTTCAATTATATTTGCTTTTCATTGCACAAATTTGTTTTTTTTTTATCCCCATGTTTTACAGTCTTTTACAAAGCAGTTAGGAGTTTTAGAAACTGTTAAAATAATCACAGAAGTCGATTTAGGCACAGTTCATTAGCCCATAACTACATTTCCTCCTTTTTTTTTTCCTCTCTATGAAAGATTTATGGTTGCATTTGAGCTCCAAATTGAAGTATACTTCACAGTCTACGCTTTTATGGGCATAATGTCTAAAAGAGCAGTTTTGATTAATTAGCCCTGCCTTATCAAAGGTTGCCAGCAAAGCCTAAATGAATTTTTTTTCTAGAAATGCTGAAATCAACACAACTCTAAGATGAGAACCATGGTGGCCGACAACTCTCTATGCTATCCACTCATAGCATGACAAAGACACAGTCCTCAAGAGAAAGTACGAATCCTCTGGAAAAATTATTTTGACTAGGAAATAATTTAAATAATTTATTTTGTAGGAAAAATAAGAAAAAAATCCAACAAATAAAACACACAGGGAAGGTGTCCTGTCACACAGACTGATGAAGCTGTATCAAGCGCTTGCCCTTCTGATGACAATAGCATGGAAACCAAAGTACCGTATTCCTGGGAGTACACTGTGAAAATGGCTTTGAAGCCTGAAAGCTGTCAGGTTTTCTTGGCATGGCTGGAGAACTGTGGGCTTTTAGGTCTCTTATTTAGCTGTTCTCTTTGGTGAGAAAGCCTGACCACTGCTGGCGCAAGGTGCACGTGTTTGGTTTAAAGCTATCTATCTGTGGTGTGTTGCATTTGCAGATCACAGCATACTGCAGAGTGTGCCCAGGGTGCAGGAAAGCCCATTCCAGAGGACATGAAGGTTTGGTTCAACAAAGCCGTTTTTAACATAATATTAATCCTTTTTTTTTTTTTTTTTTTTACAAAAAGAGTAGCGTTAAAGAGGAGTTGGAGTTGGACTTGATGAACCTTGTCAGACCCCTCCAACTCAGGATATTCTATGAAATAAGTGACTGATGCTAAGGGCTTTTCCTGAAAAACATTACAACTACCCCTCCCCACCCCCCACTATTACGGAAACAAACATGTCTGACTTTTTAGCACCCACATCCGTTGTTGCTACGTAGAAATGAATGAAGTATTTTTGAAGGCTGAGTGAACCTCTTGCTGTAAAGCAAATGGGCTGCCAAAGCCTTTGTATGATTGCCACACATGAGCATTTGGTGCCCCTGAGCGCCTTGCTGGGGAATCAGAAGAGCATCTCACACGAGCACAGATAGTGCTCAGCCCCTAATCCCCTTCCCAAGGAGTCCTGTTTGCAGGAGAATGATGATGGAAAATATCTGGGAAAGCATCAGGCTACATGGAACCAGCAAGGCATACTATTCACTACTACACGTGCCACAACAGATGTGCAGTTACAGATTAACCAACATTTTCTTGCTCCATTTGGGACAGGGACATCTCCATGAGCTCTGCATTTAGGGCAAGGAAGATTATTCCCTCTTGGGAGCTGCTGCTGCATTCAGATTCCTGGGCTGCTGACAGCCCGCTGTCTTCATGCCATGCCTCATCAGCTCGCACTTCTCAGGAGCAAGTGAGACCCACAGACACCAACTAGGCAGGGGAGACCATGCACTCCCATGTGCTGGCCCAGCTCTGCATGCTGGAGACAGCATCTGCTCAAAGATGGTCACCGGTGCCAAGCTGAAAACAAGGATAGGACCTGCAGCTGCTCTCACCCTATGCAAAGGGATGGCAGCGAGCTGGTGTTGCTGGGCACAGACAAGCGAACTGTGGGACCTGCAGTGATGGGTCAGCCTGCTGGAATGTGCAGGAGATGGAGCAGCACAGCCTGGAAGGAGGAGCCCAGCAGGAACAGGACAAGGCATTGGCACCTGGGAATTAAGAAGGCAGCAGCACAGGAACAGGAAGGGCTATCTGTGGCCAGCCATGGTCCCATGATTCACTTGTGGCTGAGATTGCTTTTCTAGCACCGTTGCTGAAAGGTCTGCAGCGGGCTAGGAGTCTTTGGTAGAAAGAAGGAAAGGAGCCCCTGACTCAGAGGACATGGAGAGCTCTGTTGCACCTGCAGCTTCTATGGTGGGAACCAGCCAGCACCACTGCCCCTTTTGCGTGGCATCTCTGAACAGAGCAGCCCTCCTTCACCTACTGCCAAAGTGCTGACCGTTGCCAGCCCCAGTGCAACCTCCTGCACAGAGCAGGACTATCCCCAGCACCAGGTGAGGGCAGCTGCAGTACTGTTGAGCCCCCTGACGCAGGGCTGAGTCGTGAGGCAGGAGGTGGCACGAGGATCACTTTGGAGTCAGAGGTGGGAAAAGAAGCAAGCAGCTGCCTTTACTCTCCTATTGTGTAATCTGGAGGTGCAGCAAAACAGGTTTTTGGTCCTAGAGCTTAACAGGTGGCTTCTCCAGGACAAGAGCAAGATTTTCCAAAGTCTCTCACTACCATTAATGCATGAGCTTCAGACACAAGTGGCTTGGCAAGCAAGAGGAGACTGAAGAAGTACAGCAAGTCCATCAATAACTGTCAGGTGATGATTAGGGAAATGTGACCAGCACAAGCCAGGGAAATCCATGCTGCCTGAAGCATCAGTTTTTCCCCCAGCAAAAAAACTAGGAGTCTTCTGCAAGAAATGGAGTCTGCTGCAGCTGCTGAGGGTGCAATGAGCCACAGGCCAGCACATTCAGTACCTGCCTGTGGCCGTGTAGACGTTTCTGAGCTCCAGCTCCAGTTGTTTAATTTTGACATCTCTCTGATTTACCAGCTCACGTAGTCTACGGATTTCTTCCTGTTGTCGGTAAAACATCTGCAGAAGCTGTAAGAAAAGTCACATTTTACTTCCCTTACAGTGAGGAAATACAGATTTATTCTATCAAATGCCACCAATCCTGTCAACTTCTGAGAGAAGCAGCACCTAAAGAGAGGGCTTTCAGCTGATGGACTGACCAGCAGCAGTGATCACCTATGCTGTGAAAGTAGGTCCTTCTCAGTAATGCTGCATCTGCTTAATTCAGTAGATAATACAACTTTCCTCCTGATGGCTCAAGCTGAGGAGAGTATTTGGATTCCAGATTCCTGGATCTCCTACTGTCCGACCTTAGGGATTTTTTTTCCTTTTTCTTTTTTTTTTCTCCTGATCATGCTCTTTCCTCTCTAGTTTGGGCTAGCATGACCTTTCATGACCCAGCTCTGAAAGGGATGCTTCTGTAACCTCATGGGGCAGGCTCAGAAACATGAAGAAGAATATCCTTCTTCATACCACTGGAAAGTTGGGCTTGTAGATTTCTGCCCTGTCAAGCTCAGATGCTGAAGCCTTGCATAACCAAAAGGGACTAAGCATGACTATGGGGAATGAAAACCTTCCAGGGTTCCTGAATGCAAACAACCTGCATGTACTCAGAAATGTCCCTGAGCTGCCAGCGGGCTTCCCACTTACCACAAAGATCTCACACAGTTCCAGGCTCTGCAAAATAAACCCTCTCCAGATTGCATCACCTTGTGAGCAGCAACTTTTTGCCATCTGACTCTGGGTCTCCCCCACGGCCCCAACCCTTCACCCTACACCTTCACACCTCATTTTCAGTTTTTGGTGGTGGGCACTCAAATATGTCAAAGCCATTGGAGAGACGCATGTGCTCATTTTTCGGCAACCTCTCCTCCACTTTCAGCTGGTTTCTGCTGTCTTTGATGTCACTTTTCTTCTGCATCTCCTCCGGTGGCATTCTTCCTCCCTGACCCTTGTACTGGGTCAGGTCAGGACTCTTCACAAGTGGCTCTGGCTCGGGAAGCTGCGGTAAGGAATTCACAGGTCCAGAGCCTGGTCTTAAGGACACCAAGAGAGGCCCTAGGGAGGGAGGCAGGGACTGGTTAGCACTCACAAACCATCTTCCAAAATCAGCAGTAAGCAATTCATTCAAACAACCTGCAGGGATAGACATGGAGGCACTTGACAAGAGGGGTCTCCGGAGTTGATGGTAGTGAACATTTCAGCCACTAAATTATTATAGTTGAGAGCTGTATTTGCTACATCTCTCCTTTACCTCCACTCCTTTTTCTCAGGCCAGAGAGCCAGCAGCAGCTTACCCAAGCCCTGGGGAGCTGAAGGGCTGGGGAGCTCTCCATGTGCTGACCTTTGTTAACTCCGTTCAGCCACTCTTGTGCCGTCATTGCTGGCTGGCCTCCAGTGGTCAAGGGGTAGATGTCTTCCTGGTATGACTCCGACTGCAAGCAAACAAAACAGTCACAACATCAGAGGGGTTTGGGTTTAGACTGTCCGTACTGGAACATGGTGGAGCTCGTTCCACCTCAGAGCAGGGAGCATGTCACCGGCATGTGTGTAAATCTTCTCACCTGCCCTGAGCCTTTCTCCTCCTCACCCCAACTCAGAAGGAGAGCATCTGAAGGCCTACTGTAATTCCTGCCAGCAAAACCCTTTCACATCCGGACAACAGACCGGGGAGAAGTTAGTAATACAGACTAGGCCTATGTTGCCAAACTCCTTACATCTGTAAACTTGAAGTTTACAGCCAGCTAGCTGAGCTGATAATCGGAGACACCCTTTGTTACACACAAGCAGAGAAGACTGGTGAGCATGTCTTTTGAAGGAAAGTTGGCCATTACACAGAGATCTGACTCCAAGTTACCCAACCAAGGATTTGGTGGCAGGGCTGCCCCACCAGCTGACTAACTTTGTTCCTTGGAGAAGGAAAGAGAAAATCTCTTGTTCTTCCTGCTCACCTGCCATCCAGGGGTCACAGAGAGGAGGCACTGCCCTCTTACTCATTGATATTTATCCGAGACACACGTGTGACCAGAGGCTAACTTACCCGTCGAGGGACAATCATGGAGATGGGCTCAATCAGGCTTTTGGTTGGGATCAGTTTGTAAAAACGGAAAATCTCACAAGCTGACACTTCAAGGCCTCTTTTTGGCATCATTCCTGTTGGGAAAGCATAAAAGAAACAGCATATAAATCTTCCTAGGAGAACTAATGCCATCCATCATGGAAAAAGGGCCAACAAACACGACACAGAGTGCCAGCTCAATAGCATGGTCTGATCTCTTGACACAAAACAGGCTCAGTGTTACAAATTACAAGTAAAACTCAATCTTTTTTTTTTCCTTCCAGACCACAAAGTTACACCCAGGATCTGTGGTTATCAAGCTGAGCCTCCTGTTCGTTATTCATTCTCACAAACTGCAAATAGAGTGACCAGCACTGAGCAGATCTAGCAGGTGATGCCAGGATGTTCAGGACCCCCAAACCCCACTAGAATAGCTGGATGGGACAGACCAAAGGCTCTTCCAGCCCAGTATCATCCCCTCAACGCTGTCCTAAACTAGAATGTAGTATAAGGGTATGAGCATCTATTTTTTCAGCCAGCATCATTTGTGTTTCAGGGACTGGCTGAGCCACATAAGATGTTCGAGTACTTGGTAGCTTCAGTGAGAAATCAGTGGAAAAAACTGAAAAATAGAGAGATCTTCCAGTTCAGTTTTAAATAACTCATTCTTTTCTGACAACAGTTTCCTGGAGGAGACCTGCAGGCACAAAATCCAGTGCTGCTAATTATTTGTACCAGTGGCCAGGAAGAATAGAAGTGTCTATAGGTAGTATGTAGGGGTGGGACATGGTCCTAAAAACTCATCTGCCTCTGTTGGGAAATTTGGCCTACAGGATAGACTAGAAAATGTTCAAGAAAGGCCTACAACTGAGATCTGGAAGCTGAAACCCAAATTCTATAAATTAAATGAGTCAAACAAACAATGGAGTAATGTGGGTACAGGTTAATGAGCAAGAGTCTTGAATGGACGAGAGGTGACCTAGCAGGAGGTCTAACTCTAGTGGCAAATGCCAATGCAGAAGAAGGTAGGCAAGTGGAAAGAGCGGAGGCAGTTGTGGCACGCATTATTCACAAAGAAATCCCAGAGTAGAAACAATGTCAACAGAATTCAGAGCTGGAAATCTTGAGGCAAAGTCTTAAAGAGCAAAGAATACCCTCCACCTCTAAATCCAGACTGCAGTCCCTTCCATCTTGACCAGGTACGTGGAGGGGATGCAGCAGTCACTGGTAAAGTTCCCCAGTCATTCTTTGCTGGTCAAAAGAGACCTCTCCAAGGTGTGACCGTGGTACCACCTGAGATACATAGATGAGCTGGGCCAAGCCAACCACTGTTCCAGTACGGAGACTGAAATTAACCCACTCTTTTCTACACATGAAATGGTATTTTGGACTCCAACAGCTACTAAGATAGGAAGTCACCACCCTCTCGTAACATTAGTCAAACGCACTGCCACTCACCTATTCCCTTCTGCGGTAAATGAGAGCGATATTCCATCAGGTAGTTCAGGTATGGTTTCTCAGGGCTAATCTCATAGTACCGTATATTTCCATCACCCTAAACGCAAAGAAAATGAACATAAGCCAGGCTCTGCTGTCCAACATGACAGTCTGAGAAGAACACATGGCCACAGAAGCCGTGCAAGGTCAAGAATATAAGCACCTCCTACCAAAATATTTCCCCTGTGTGCAGAACTTAGGACTCTACCATGTCCCCGCAGTAAAAGTGACATGTTTGCAGTAGAAAATGTGGCCTGATTCTCCAGCATTCTCAGCCCCCATCCCATTGGTCCATATCCTTAGGTTAATGTGGCTTAGGAGCATCTGTGACTTCAGCCTCAGCAATGTGGATGACACAACACTGACTAAGAGAAGAATCTGATAGCATTTGCTAACATGGAAAGCACTTACCTTTCCCACAACATAAAGCATGTTTGTGTCTGAATCGTAGAAAGGAAACAGGAGCCCCGAGGAGCCATCCAGATCCTCCTCCAGTAAAGGCACAGAAAGGTCATTCTGGGTAGGACACAGGAAAAGCAAACAGCTGGAATCAGCTGGCAGCTACCTCTACTTGGGAACACCTTACATGAACCCCAGCTGGGAGTGGCAGAAGAGAGCCACTCTGTAATGACACCAGTACGTCTCAGCACTACTCAGCTTTGTGGGAGGCGTTTGGATGGCAGCACAGTTCTCTGTCACACACGGAGAAACCATGCCCAAACACAGTCAGATGGTATATCAGGGAGCTGGTCCACCACCTTTGTCTGCTACAAAGGATGACGGTGTGAGAAAGAGGCAGAGGACTGTGCTGCAAGTTTAGCTGATGCAGGGGGTGCAGTGACGTGATGAACAGAGGAAAAGTGTCTTGCTGCATATGAGAGGGGCAGAGGAGTTTCTTAAGAATCACAGAATCATAGAATGGCCTGGGCTGAAAAGGATCTCAAAGATCATCTAGTTCCAACCCCCCTGCCGTGGGCAGGGTCACCAACCACCAGACCAAGCTGCCCAGAGCCACGTCCAGCCTGGCCTTGAATGCCTCCGGGGACTGGGCATCCACAACCTGTCAGATCACCCAAAGCTTTCTTGAATTGCTTTCTCCGGCACTGAGCACAGCATTATCTTTGTTCTGGTGGATTCTATGCACACAGAGTTGAGAGCGTCTTCAGAAATTCATACTCAGGTAATGGTACCGTAACAATACAGCCGATCACACATTAAGACTTTGACAGACTGCTTCTGAATTGCTGTTACAAACCAATTCTTGAGCAGGTGGAAAAGTTAAAGTGACAATAAAAGAGAGAAAAATGAAGATAGTATGGTTAGAATTGCTGGTTCAACTCACTTGATCCCACAATGCAATTTGCCTATTATTCCACCGGGATGTTCCAGTAGAGAGCAGCTTTTTCATGTTTCCAAGAAATAAGACTTTATTGGCTTTGTGAGACTTGTAGCTGGCTTCCTATAGGAAGAGAAAACCCATTGCCTGAGTAAGAGACAGCACCTTTCCTTGCTGCGGTAAAAAATATCATGAGAAATCACATTACGGCAAGAAACCACCTTCCACTGCCCATGAAGCTTATCCAGGTGGGCTAAGGCACACCAGTTCATCTTTGTGTAGCTGCATTTCATTTTACCTGAGGCTTCTCGTCTAAGAAGCCATGCATAGTCAAGAACGAAAGCACCTCTCAAAATATTTCCCCCCAAATTCTTGTGTGGGGAAGTTAGTCACATCTGAACGATCTGCCCAACTGGGCTGAAACTACGGTGAGCAGGATTTCACAGAGATCTGAGAAAGGCAGCTTAAACTCTTTAAGTGCATTCTCAGAAACTCAGGCAAGCCCTCTGATTAGCAAATCACGTATTCACGTGAGGGCAATCCCTAGGAGTTGCACTGTTGGATTTTCTGTGCACACAAACGTGTGCAGATACCTCCAAAAGGCAGTCAGCCTCACCTTACCAGGAGACACAGAGTACAGACAATGTACACTTGCATCCAGCTGGCCACCTGACCTCTATCAGCCATAGCAAGGAATCCTCTGGCATTTCAGAACTTCAGAAGGAAGCTATTAAAGCAGAGCACTTCACAAGGGGTGTCAGAGAGCAAAGAGGTCAGCAATCTTGGTAGGAAGATAAAGAAACCCTGTTCTCAACAGTGGCAGCAATTGTTTCATGAAAAATAGAAGGCAATGGTACTATTAAATGACTGGAAGAATGCTGAGTGCAGATCTGTCTTTTTTTTAATGGCAGTAAGTCTACCCAGAAGAGGAAATGCTCCACAGGTGAGATCAGCTGGATCTAAAACCTCTGAAGTCAACCTACTTGTAGGACTGTTCTTGCACGAGGGTCTATCAGACGGATCTTTCTATCTCTGCAGGCTGTGGCAAGGAGGCTGCCATCCGTGTTGAATGACATGGAGAGGACCACATCCTTGTGAGCATCAAGGATCTTCACTGGGTTTGACAGGACATCTTCCCTGGTATCAAGGTTCCAGATCATGATCTGAGGCAAAAGAACAACAAGTCAGCTGTTTGTTGCCTGGCCAAGCTGGGACTTTGTGCATGTACCCTCTTCACATCTTCCTCTCTTCTCTACATCTATAGGTCTTACCATCATGTATTTAAAATAATTTAAAATAATTCCTGGTACGTAAGGCAAGTCATGGTTTATACAAAAAAAAAATGGCTAGCATCAGTGCAAAAATTTGCACTAGCACTGGAATGAAGTCAAAAGTAAATGGCATTGGATATTGCTACAGAAAAGGAGAACAGAGTAGGCTGACGTTGATCAGAAGAATGGAAAATGAGCCGAGTTTTTGGAAGCCCATGACAATGACCTCTTGCTTTTGGGGTCACTATGGAACTTCCCTCTCAGGAAGGTTTCTGAACTCTTTATCATTAACTTACAGCTTGAAATGAAAACAAATTTCAAAACAACCTGACAAACACAGCATCCCAACAGGAGGGATCTGCAGAGAACAGACCCACCTTGTAGTCATGGCCGGAGCTGAAGAGGATGTTACTGGCAGTGGGATGCCATTCAATGAGGCCAACCCTTCGAGCATGGCCAAGAAGTTCTTTCTTCGGAGTGGTGATGTTTTTTGTTAGCAGGTGCTTGGGGATGTCCCAGATTTTAACCTGAATGGCACAAGATGGGTCTTAGGTGAGATTAGTGAGTACGTTGCTAATTAGGAATTTACAAATTTCTCTTCATACTGGGTTATTTTGTTGGTATTTCTCCTGCCTTTATTGGTTACCAGTCTTTCAACTCTATAACTTTATTTTTTGTGCGTCTAATTCTCTGACTGTAGGCAGCAATTTCACCTTTTTGTTTTAAATTGGCAATCAAACTCTTACAATCGGCAACGCCATCAGCGCATTTATGAAAATCTGTTGTCAAGGGTAAGAAGTAAGCCACGGATCGTACAGACATCAAACCACATCACCTGCAGTTTTCCACCTTGTCTCCTACCAAACTTTGAGCCGGAATGGGCAAATGTGAAAAAAACTTCAGCAAAGGGTCCTAGAATATATTACAGCATTGATAGATCCAAGCAATCATCCAGTCAGCACTACCTGGTAGAACTGAAAATGCCTTTGGACAGACAACAACTACGGTATCTTTTGTCTCATTAAAACTGCACAAATGCAAAATGCTTTGCAAACAGTACAGCACTTTGACCACATTGGTTAAAGTACACAGAAACCTACTCAGGTGGCCACGTGGCACACACCCAGATCAGAAAGACTGGGCAGCATCACACACTGGGAGTCTGCTGTCTCATAACAGCTCTACTTGCTGCCCTGGGTTCATCTAGAAGGATGCTATGTGAAAACAGAAATAAACACTGCTCTACTGTGCAGAAGGAGACAACAGAGGTGACCTATTAAAGCAGATTAACCTGTGCAGGTAAAAGAAAAAGTCTTTCTCACGTTAACCCTATAAGCACAAGCATTTAGGATGATAACAGAAGATTCAGCCTTTGGTTCAATGAAAATGACTCTGCTTGTAGTAAATTCTCTAGGATTTAGCCTGAAGCGAGATTCTGTGATAAGATGGAAATGTTCTTTGAATTATACAGTTGGTGGAAATTAGCCACTGCTGCCTGAGTAGTCTCCCACTGTTTGGCTGATGAGGTTCACAACATTCTACACCAAAGAAACAGAGGCACAAATTCAAGGACCTGCTAGGAAGGATCACAACCACCCTTCTCACCAGTGTTCATCGCTTTGCAGAATCAAGTCCATTGGAAAACTAAGGATTGTGGAGTCCAGTAGCCTCTAGATGAAATTCCACAGCAGTAAGAGAATGCATCATACCCTACAGCTTCAACAGCTATCACTAAGTGAATGGGGCTGGGAAAGCAGGGAAGGGGAACTGTGAAGAACTGACTAGGGTGAACAACACACCCTCCATGCTATGAAATGGGTGGTGCTAAAAGCAGGGAAATTACCTTTGCTGGAGTTTAAGGATTCATGAAATGGCAGAAATTGTCAGAACTTAATGGGCAGAAGAAGCAGGTCTTGGAACCAAACCTACCAAGGCCAAGCAGGAGAAACCCAGCTCACCAACAATCTGCCCCATTGCATTCTGAAGAAAATCTGACAAAGCAAAGTAAAAAACACAGAGTTGCCCCTCCAACCACTGAGGAGAAGATCTTCAGAAAGCTGGATTTATTGATTTGCCAGAGGAAAAGAAGGGATAAGAGGATGATCCCTCTCCTCATGCTTTTCAAGCTCTCAGCCCCAGGCCTCTTGCCTTGTCCTCAGTCCAAAGCCTGCCCACAGGAGCAGCAGAAACTGGGAAAGGTAGTGGTAGCTGTTTACAGAGACAATCCACCCCTTCCCATACCCTAAAGCACCACTCTGCATGCTCCAGCTACAGGCCACAAAGTCAGGCTCCAGAAAGGGTGGTTAATGGCCAAGAAACTTCTTAGGAATATGGATGGTGAGAAATGTATTCCATCTATCTTCACACAAGTTTGTGGATCCCCTCAACATTTTCAGGGAAAAACAGTGCAGTAGGAACAGTAGGGTACTAAAAAGGAGCGTAGAGACTCAGCAAGTTTTTAGAGCAACTTTGGTGCTAAGACCTGTGATCAGCTCAGTGTTTCAGCTCCTCATCCTGGAGAATGATCCAGTGCCAACTGTTTCAGTAGGAAACCAGAAAAGAAAACTGGCAGAGAGCAGATCTTCTGCACAGGCACTGAGGATCGAGTAGACAACAGAATAAATATGACCAGCCAGCACACCCAGGCAGAGATGAAAGCAAGCAACATCCAAATCTGGAAAAACAGAAAGATAGCCACTAGATCAAAGAAACTGATTTTCCCCTTTGCTCAAGAACCATAAATAACCACTGGAATACTGCATCCAGTTCTGCACTTCCCAGAGCAAGATCAGTGCTGATAAACTTATGTGAGTCCAGTGGAGACCACCAGGACGTTCTTGCCCTGTGAGAAGAAGCTGAGGGAGATGAGTCTGTTCAGAGTGGAGAAGAGATATCTTCAGAGGAATCTGATAAAAGCCTTTACCTTTTAGCTTAAATCTTTTGTAAGATTACTGAGAAAATAGTGCCAGGCTTGTTACTAAAGTGCAGAGTGGGAGGATGGGATACAGTGGTCATTAACTACACTGGGAAGATTCTAACTGCATATAAGGAAAAAGTTCCTCATGGAGTAGTGAAGAACAGCAACAGGTTGCCCAGAAAGGTGGTGAAATCTGCATCCTCGGAGGTTTTTGAGACTCAGCTCTACAGACTGGAGCAGTAGGTGGGGCCAGAGACTCCCCAAGCTCCCTTTAAATTTGAATTGCATTTACTGCACGTAATCTGCAAGTGCAGCAGGAAGCTTCAAAGCTTGTGCTTACTCCTCATCCGAGGCTCAAAAGAGCAGTCTTGGTGATGCCTTTGTGCCTCAAGTCCTTTCTGAGATGGCATGAGCAATCCATCTGTAAGATAACATGTAGCGCTCACAGGCAGCCCAGAAATTGGTGATGATAATCACCAATAATGAATAATGAACAATTTGTGTTCATAAGGGACATGTAAGCCCATATTACCCACTGGGCTATCACTGGGTAATATGGGCTTACATGTCCCTTATGAACACCAATTGCATCTTTCTGTTCCTAATAACTGCATCTACACTGAAGTAAAGGAAATCTGACGTGTGGTATTTGCTGTATATGAATAGGTTTGCGTTAGCATTAACATTTGCATTTCTGGAGTTCTTCTGTGTTTTCAGTAGGAAAAAGCTTTCTTTGATGCCTCGGGCAGAATAAAGTATGACACAGAATCCTCAGCTACCCTAGCATGGCTTTACAGAGAAACTCAGGGCAGGAACAAGCTCATATTTGCTATGCAGGGAAATAATCTGATATAGCTGTTGCAGATCGCTGCATAAAGCTTTTGTTTTGTAGTAAAGGAGTTTCGTAGTGATTGACCTTGAAACAATTTTAAATTCATGTTCTTTGTCACATAAACATAGCCAAAAAGATGGAAGGCACTAAAGAAAGATATTTTTCTGATCATGATTTTGACAGCACCAGCTAGGTCATGGGATCGCATGGGCCTGACGCCAAGAGAATCACAGAGATCTTGCTCTTATACCTGGCTTTTATGTACATATTTTTGCATGTCACCCCTGGGCCTTTCGATTCTTTTCTGATTTCTCTCCCCCAAAACGCACGTTGCCCAGGTAATAGCACAGAGTATAAGCTGGGAGACTTACGGTGGCATCTTCCGAACACGAAGCTATTACAAAGTCATTGAATGGGTTCCACTTGATGTCCAGGACGTTCCCTTTGTGCCCACATATTCTGGGATAATGTGGGTCAAGCTTCCCTGTCTGGAAAAAAACAAATATCATCAAAACGAAGGTGAGCCATGGAATTACAGGCTGTTTCCCAGTGAGACCTGGGATGGCCCCAGTGAGAATGCTGAGATTATCGAAGTTATTACTTGATTCAGATGCCAAATAAATTCACAGGGGGAAAGGGAACAAATTGAATCTCATGATTTTTTTAGAGATTTGGGGAGGACGGGAAAATCTCGTATTTGTTTCTTGAGGTTACCTTTCTTATAAGCAGGAAAAGTGTTTTAGCTTGCCTTTTTTAGCTTCTTCAAGTAGCATTTATTTAATTTATTCATTTTTAAAGCAAGTGTACTCAAACACAAATTACTAACCTGGTTTTTCTTTCAACAAGCTATCAGTTTTTCTCTGATGGTTTTCAAATCCAACCATTCATCACATTAAATCAACACTCGGGACCTTCTAGAAATACACCACGTTTGGGCAGTGGGCTCACTGCTAAATATCATCCATAGTGAAACACCCTGAGGACCTTGTGCTACGTGGGGGCTGTGCTGCATCTGGATAACAGATACTGCAAGCAGCCTCTGCCACAATGTGATCTCAACTTTATGTGCTAGGAAGATGGCTGGGGATTTGATTAAGGTTGGAGCAACACTGGCTTCTCACTGTCAGGAGAAGGAAAGCCAGAGGAGCTCCAGGGCCCCCGGCCAAGAGCACAGCTCAGCCACTTCAGAGGTGGTGCCAAGCTGGTCATGCTTTACCTGCCCTCTTTTATCCCATCTGGAGGAATCATAAACCAAAGTGAGAGCAAACGTTTGCTCTTCTGGAAAGCAGACAATGCAGGCGTGTGCTCCCCATGCCTCTCCAGAGCTGGGCCTGCAGGGTGTGCAGGGGAGGGCCATCGGTGCTGACCCTAGCCAGGACGTGGTGCCCATGTCATCTTGCCAGCCTACACACATCTACAGACTGGCTGCTTTTTTGTGCAGAACCAGACGCGATGTAAAACTACTCTGGCTTCAGTGGAAAGTTTGTCACCTTGACTGGGACTAACCTGCTTCAAACAGAACACCCAGAGGGCTTTGAAATGTAAAATACTGTGCTTTTATAGACTACAATCTAAAACAAAGCATTTTTATAATAGGAACAATAACAAGTGACTTGGGAAGGCAAAAGACAAGAGATAAAAGGGCTTTAATGAGCAGCATTTTCCTGCCCAGAGTGTCCTTTTGCAGGATTCAGGGCTTGGTTTCAAGCTGGCAACCCAGCAGGCTGGGCAGCAGCATCACAGAGATCCCTTGATCCTTGTGGGAACTCCCAGAGCTTTCCGTCTTGCCTGCTCCAGGCTCCTCCTGGGAGAGGACCAGGCTACCCAGTCACCCCACCGTGCCACACTGGGATCACTCTGCCCGCCATAATCTTCAAGCTTCTGCTACACACACAGCCTCACCAGGCTCAGCTGACCCCAGGAAAGGAGCCCTCTGTGCTTCCACCAGACCCACCTCCCAGTTCTGCAGCTCTGGCACTCAGCAGAGCCCACAGCACATGATAAAAACAAGCACACAGGACGAGTCTCAGACAAACGTACTGTTGGTCTCAAACTGCTGCATGTGGAAGGTTGTCACCTGCTGGGGAGTTTAATTCCATTGACAGAGCAGTATTTTAGTAACTAGATGCGTTGTCATCCATGCAGAGACGCCTGACTTCCATAGTGATTTGCAGAGCTTGAAAAGTCGTTCAATTTTTCAACCACTTGCTTTACAAACTCCCAGCATTTTTGAAAAGCGTGAGGCACTGTAGCCAGATATGGACATGGGACAAAAACGTGCAGTGCAGCAGAACAACTGCTAAAGTTCTCCCAGCAGATTTGCGCAGGGCAGATTACCATGAGATTGGTCATTCCCAGTTCTCAGGTGTTCTTCAAAGGGCACGAGCACACCTTGCCATTACATCACGGCAGCACCCCCTTTGGCCCCAGCTAAAACCTCTAAACCCAGTTAAAACCTCTGGGGTCACAGCAGCTTTCATTTCATAGGCTTTGCCATCTAAGGGAATGAGGCCAAGTTTGTGTCTGAGAGGTCGACAAAGCCAAAGATGTTCTCTGCTTCACACCTGTTGCTGATACATTCAAGGACTGCAGACTGCAGAGACCTGGACACAAACATTTCCCCGTCTCTCTGGATTTTGTTTTCACTTTGCTAACTCTGTCTCACGCTGCAGTCCCAACCAAGTCTGCTCGTGGGAGGAGGAAAAAGGAAGATTTCTTTTTCTTTTAGAGGAAGGACACAAAAGTGGCCTCCGAGTCGAGAGCTTTCTTTGCCTGTGGAGCACGCACTTCCACAGCACATCACATCAAACTCCAGCCTGCACGCAGGCCTCGCTGCGGGACAGCAGCTCAGCTCCCAGCTCTGTTCACTCTGCCTGTGTGTCCTCAGACTCACAAGATTTACAAAATCACTCGGTCTGTGCTGGGCACCAGAGAGCCCCTGCGCCCACAGCCGCTTCCCTGGTGAAATGTGTTGCTCTTCCACCCAGCTGGCTTCAATGGCACATCCTCACGAGAGCCTAGCCGAGGTATCGTGCCACAGAAGGCCGTTTTCCAAGTGGTGGCAAACATTCAGCTTACTCCTCTTCTGCTTGAAGGCACAAGTACGTGCTTCTAGGCCTGGTGAATGGGTATGTATTACTAAGAGCTCTTTTTCTAGAGCTGCTTCCCATCCCTACCTTATTCTCAAGCTGCGTGAGAGGGGAGGAGTGGTGCGAAAGCAGAAAGTGGTATTTCTTCAAGGAGGAATGAGTGCTCAGTTTCCATGACTCAGCAGGAGAGGAGCGTGATGAACAGCGTTACATCTATCAAGGCTGAGTCTGCATTCGAGCACATCGTGAGGCGAGCAGCCCCTCTGCATGCAAACACAGAATGAACTGCAAGAAAGGGACAGAAAGGGACAAAAGCAGCTCCTCACACAGCCTGTTCATCCTCCCTGCGAAGAGTACTCTAAGACAGCCCTCGCTGCCCGGGTTCCGTTTCCCACTTCAGCCGAAGGTGACATCCTTGCTCTTAGGCTCTTCCTCCACACTGTGGCATGTGTGGGCTGTGTCTGCTCCCTGTGCATCCAGGCAAAAATAGCCCCAGACATACCTCCAGACCAGCTGCCCTCGGCTCCACGGCAGCCTGGGAAGCCAAGCCAGGAGCCCAGGGGGCTGCTGTCACCGCAACACACGAGGCAGAGGCCACAAAGACCACCTCAGGGAATAGAAGTCAAAAGCTGCCGCTTATTCACCGGCTGGCACCAGTTTGGAAGCTTATCATGAAAAAAGGAACTGGTGTCACAACTGGCAGGCTCAGGGAACCCCTTTCTGTGGGTGGCTGAAGCAGCTCTCCCCCACAGCTTGGGCTAGGAGAAGGCATTCAGAGGACAGCTGTAAGCAGCACAGCACCTACAGATGCTTTCCCCCATCCAGTGCCAAAGCTTAACCCTCAGGGCACTTCCTGAACTAGGGGAACTGCCCCTGAAGAAGCACAGTTCATGGCACAGCTCCTCTCCATACACCAGTCCCGTTCTGAGCCCCTGAATTCTTCCAAGCTCATCAGCCTCCTGGGCAGTGAGCTCCACATTTGAACTCCAGAAGTGTTGGCTTCTGCCTGCCATCACCCCGCTCCCTGATCACCAGTGTCCCCTTCACTACTCAAATTAAGAATTTCTCGCCAGACCTCTTCCCCACCCTATTTGCTTCTTCACCTGTCTCGCTGATTTCTTTTTTTTTTTCACCCAGACTGATCGAGGCCTAAGCTACAAAGTCTTTCTTCATACGAAAGCCATTCCACATTTTCACTGATGTGCTTTAATTATCCTTTTCTAGTTACCTTCTCTAGTTCTACTTTGCTTTTGACTTCTGCAAACAATATTTCATAGCTGGGTGGAGTATTTAAGCAGGTGTTAAGAAGGGAAGAATTGCTGCCAAGGATGGGCTGAGCTGAGAAGCAGTGAGAATAGAGAAGAATTAACAGTAAACAATGCGAGCATCTTCGGCTCATTTTACCAACAGAGCTGGGTCCCACATCCCACAGTCACCAGCTGCCTGCTCACAGATGCAGCTCTGTGATGAAGACGAGCTCCTCCACCTCAGCAGATGGTGGTCGAGGGGGCAGAAGTGACTCAGCCAAGAAAAACAGGGCAGTGGTTCATCTTAGGACTGGCTCTGAACAGCACCAGTGGTGAATGCACCGGATAAACAAAGTCTAGAAGGGCCAGGAACTGTACTAGGTTCTTAAAGCGCAGCCAGTTCACTTTAATCCTGAGCAAATATATATTGAAAAAGTGGCATTACAATAACACCATCAATTAACTTTTAATTAAAGGCTGAACTTTTGCCTTTCATCTGCTCTGGTCTGATTCCAGAGAGCTCATAATCTCATACTGAAGGTAATCCACATAAATGCATGCCTACCTCTTCTGAAGCAATAAATGTCAGATGGACAGCTTTTCCCTCTCATTAAAACCCACAAGCATGGGATTTGTTTCTGAGAGGGACGTCTTTCTAGCATCAGTGCTTGAAGCTCTAGAGCTTCCCTGTCTCATAACCACGTCTGCATTCCTTCGTGGAGGAGAAAGCAGTTATAACAAAATACATCCTACTCTTCTTGGTGACAGCTGAAGCCGTGCTACTAAAGCACCTTTCAGATTTTGCCCTCTGTATCCACTAATTGCTTTTCAATTTGCAATTTCTCCTAGGAGACAAACATTTGAGCACCACAGTTCCTGCTGATTACACAAGGCAACAGAGATACTACGCGAAGGAAGGTGCTGGAAACCTGCAAGCAGCTACGTAAGACGTGTTAGGTACAGATCCCCTGCCAGGGAACCTGGGGCCCTACCCATGCTTTCTTCAGTTCAGCAAACAGCACTAATGGGATATCCTCCATGAATACACCTCCGCCCAGCTCTCCTCCAGCCCTCACGACAGCCAGCCTGCCTCGATGGAGCTCACCTGGTGGATGGGAATGACGAGGAAGGCCCCTCCGCCTGCACACTCGGTCACCACCGCGATGAAGTGTGGGTTCACAGCACAGAAGTGGTTGTCGTGGACGCTGTGCGTGATGGGCACGCAGTCGTAGCACTTCTCCTTGCTGGCAGCCTTGCCGTACACATGGCGGAACTTGGAGCTGCGGTACTGCGGGTGCCAAGACATCTGTGGGGAGAAACACAGGAGCACCGCAACGTGAGGACAGGCCCCAGCAGCATGGCTGGCAGGTACACCCGCCCGCATTTTCCCCTCTGTCTCTGCTGGCAAGAGGGAAGCACCACGGAGAAGCCGTTCTCCCTCCCCAGCCCCACCAGTCCCAGCCTGCACCAGCAGTCTCTGCATCGCTGGGGCAGAGCCAGGCGCAGGCTCAGGGCACAGGACTCCAGGTAGCACAGCACTTGGGAAGCACTGAAGTTCCTGGATGAGGAAAGCCCGGGAGATGGGGAGTGAATGAGCCAGCCCGGATGCATTTCGTTTAGCTTTCTGGAGGTTAAAGACCAAAAAGAAGTCAAAATGCATGAAGGGAAAAATTAGATTTGGCAGATCACGAGAGTGGTGGCAGGCACCTGTTGGTTTCTTTTCCCACCGACAAAGACGTTCCGTGTGTCTGTCTTATAGCTGCACCACAGCCCTTCACCAGACAGCATTTCAAATGGCATTAAAATTGAAGCAGGCTAAACAGAAGAATCACCTTCCCAAAGAGAGCAGTGTGGCTTTATGGAACGGACAAAACTGATTTAAAACAAGAAGCTACCAGTACAGTACAGAAAGAGCAGTCCTGGCTACTAACTCCTGCTCTTTCCACAAGAGCCAGGCAGCAAGAGGCACGAGGAGGGGGCAGAGAAGGAAGATAAATGCAGACCAGGCAAACAAGCTGCAGGTGAAAGAGTTCCAAGCAAGCAACTGGAAGTACAGGCAAAGGCTGGGATGGGATTTTGCCCCTTGTTTGATGTGCACTGGCACAGTTTAATCAGTGATGCTGAAGCAGTGATGCTGCAGTTTGAGAGGGGTCCCAGCCAGGCAGCTTTTGAGTTACATCACAACTCATACCACTCACTCACATGGGTGAGCACTGGCAGGAGAGCATGCACTCAGCGCCAAGAAGCCAGGTGCATCATCACCATTTGACAAGAAGGGGTCCAAGGAACTTTAGTCTGAAGCATCCTTGCATCCAGCACGATATTGCAAACTGGCACTCATTTCCCTCACGGAAAAGCTGTTAAATGCCAGCAGCCTGCCTTGCTCGACCCTGGGCAGCCAAGCTGGGGCTTTACAAGTACAACACAAAGATGCAGAGAACATGCATCCCACATTGCACAGCAACACCTGGTCTGCAAACTGTGCTAGGACACCGGTTCTGCCCCAGTCCCTGCCCTCCTCTCATCCACCAGCACAGCTCAGAGCCAACCCCACCCTCGACAAATACTCACGCCTGTAAAAAGTCAGTCCTGGCAGATCAAAGTTGGCTCCTACAGCCCCTTCTGTTCCTCAGTTTCAACACAGAATTTCCCACCTTTACTAAACCCGCACTAGTCCGTATTTTTAGCTGATTACGTTTCCTGCACAGAAAACATTAGGCGCAACGGATTTCTGATACTGTGCGGGCCACCCTGCCCAAACAAACCAAAGGAATGCAAATTACTTGGTAGAGAAATCACTGATCCTGGGAAACTAGTCTTGGAAGAAGGGATGTTCCCAGGCAAAAGGACAGCTGAGGTGCAGCGGGCTGCCTCCCCACACAGCCCCAGGAGAGCAGCGTTTTCAATCAGCTTCACATTTGTGACAGGCAGGAGGTTGACTTTATCTTTGCTGGGAAAAAAAAGGAATCACCATGTTGTCTGAATGCAGCAAGTCCTCCTTACAGGAGGAAAGCTAGCTCTCCAAAAGGAACTTTTAGTGAGCTGGGGGTCGGCCTCTTCTGTCTTGTAACTAGTGACAGGACAAGGGGGAATGGCCTCAAGTTGTGCCAGGGGAGATTTAGGCTGGACATTAGGAAATACTGCTTCTCTGAAAGAGTGGTCAGGCGCTGGAATGGGCTGCCCAGGGAGGTGGTGGAGTCACCGTCCCTGGAGGCGTTCAAGAAACATTTAGATATAGCATTGAGAGTCATGCTTGAGTGGGGTTATTGGTGGTAGGTGGATGGTTGGACTGGATGATCACGTAGGTCTTTTCCAACCTAGCTCATTCTATGATTCTATGATTCTATGAACTTAATTACCGTGCTCCAGGGAACTTCTAGCTAAACTACTCCTGAGGTGGGAGGAGTTTTGTGAAGGGAGACACTGCACTTCTCAACAGCAAGGATCTCAACTCAGGAGTGAGTCACCAAGAACGGGGGAGAGTCCATTGTTAGGCTGTCATTCCTAGGGGAAGAAGGAATAAACAGCAAGATAGTCATGTCCTATAAAGTAGTCTTCCTGCAAGATTTTTATGGCAAACAAGGAATAAAGGAAACAAGGAATTAAATGCCCAAGTTCAGACCATGCTTAAGAAATGCAGAAAAATAGCCCTTTGCTATTTCAATTTATAGATCTAGGACTAGGCTGCCACTGAAATGGCCTTCACAGCACCTACCATTCTCCCAGGGAACAGAAGGGCAAGGAATGCCTGGGAATAACAGAAAACTGGCCAAGACAGTCCTGGTGGAACTGTGATCCTCGTGACACCACCGTAACAACAGACCAGCATTAGGAGACAGACATGGGGGAAAAACAGCCTGAATAGGTGCAGCACCAGCAGGTTGGAACAGAGGGAGAAGTGGATCCCGAGCTAAGAAGACAAGTGAATGAGGCTGGACGGGAGAAAACCAAGGGCCACTAAACCATATTCAAACCCTACCGCTTGCAATAGAGATCTTTAGAGGGTTCTCTCTGTCTGCAGTCCTAGGAGTCAGAGAAGAGTCAAAGTAAGGATAAAATTATGATGCTCAAATGAAAATCAGGCGAAAGCGAAACACAGAAAATCTGAGTGTGCTGCAGAGAGCATCTCCAGGCATGGGAGAGTGCCTGAACAGAAACGTCTCGGCATCCAGGCACACAAACCACTGCCTGTGGATCTGAGCATCTGCCTGGAAAGAAAGATCTGTAATCAATGTGACCCTTTGTAAAATCCTGAAACAAGTTACTTAATGAATGACGAGGCTCCATCAGCAGGAAATTTGGATGATTTAGCAGCAGACCAAGGACGGGGAGTGAAATTCGAAGATACAGAAAGTTTATACCCTATAGCTGGTGAGATAATACCATGTTCTAAGTGAGTCTGAAAGTTCAGGCTTTGGGAAAATGAAAAGGCTCTGAAACACTGAAAAACCTTATGAAGGGTCGGCCTCGGGTGTTTCTCAGTGGATGACGTGAGGGAAGGAGCTGTAGCAGAACAAAAGCTCCACAGCCTCTGCACTATCCTGTCCAGGTCAATAAGATGGCCTGTAAATTAAAGCAGACTTCCAGAATTACCCATGTGGCCCCGCATTATCACAGAAATGGGCCAATATCCAAGAGGTACTGCCCAGAAGGGAGTTGATATGGGAAAGGGATACCAGAAATAAACAGGCAGAGCTGAGGAGAAAGTGGTGGAAAGTTGAAGAATTATTTTGCTTTGCTGGCTTGAGATTATTCTGGGGCGAAGAGGCTGTAAAATTAGTCTTCGACTAATGAGTCACAGCTCATGCAATGGGCTCTCCTGTATCTGAACAGCCTGCTCAAGATGCGAACATCAAGTAGAGTCTTGTGTGCAGAAATTATCCCAAAACCTTGCAAAGACTAAGACTGCATCCCAGCCCCTGTGCACAGGCCATCTCACGGTGGACAAGATGTAGTTCCTGGGCAGGAAATGATCCTGCAGCTGGCTCTAACAAGAACAGCCACAGCTATTAATCCCTGACAGATCCCAGCTATTAAGACAGTGCAACCTATGGAGCCTACAGGATGATCCTTGCAGAGAAATCAGGTCTGCATTCCTAGAAGATCTCTGCTGGACTCTCAACAACACTAAATGCTGTGTGTGTATAAATGACAGCGCAATACCAAACGCACAAGTGAGCAGCAGCCCAGAAACCGGGAAGAGCTGGGCTGGGCAGCCCACTGCTCTGCAGGGCTGTCTGTCCAGGAGCTGATGATCTCAAGCATTCTGCTTTGGAAGAACAACAACACGTTATCTGCTCCACTCACGTACCACACAGATAACTGCTCTTTCCTCTTTTGCTCTCCACCCATGTAAGATTGTCACCCCGTTGAAACAACTTCCTCACAGGACAGAAGCAGCTTCCTGGCCAGCACCACTTCCCAACACTGGGAAACAGCGGGAAAGCCCACTTTGACTTCTCTGCTATCTTGGGTGAGTCCTGCAGCAGAGCAGCCCCACAAGGGCCTTTGAGCTCCCAGATGACCCTCACACACCCCTTCAGTGAACCTCACGTCATACCAGCCCACCCAAGCCATGCCGTGCTGACACATTTCCGTGCTGATCGCAGCCTTCCGTGCCTCACCCAGGCATGAGGAAGCGGGTCCTCTCCCCTCACAGAGCAGGGAGCCTCGTGGAGACATCAGAGCTGCCTCCATGGCCACTGGGAGCTGCAAAAACCTTCCTACAGCATTGCTGGCTCCAGGCCTTCTGAACACGAGGAAAGCATGGAGCTACTGCAGAGTCCAGTCAAAGGCTACAAAACGTACAAAGGGGCTGGAGCACCTCTGCTAAGAAGAAAGGCTGAGAGGGCTGCGATGGGCTGGGGAAGAGAAGGCTCAGGGGGAATCTCATCAGTGTCAATAAATACCCGAAAGGAGAGTGCAGAGAAGACAGAGCCAGGCTGTTTTCAATGGTGCCCAGGGCCAGGACAAGAGGGAGTGGGCAAAAACAGAAACACAGGAGGTTCCCTCTGAGAGTCAGGAAACACCTTCTCGTGCAGGGGACAGAGCAGTTGCACAGGTTCCCCAAGAGAGTTTGTGGAGATGCTTAGAACCTGCCTGGTGATGGTCCTGGGCAGCCTGTTCCAGCTGGTCCTGTTCTGATCAGGGGATCGGACCAGAGGATCTCAACAGATCTCTTCCAACCTCAGCTGCCCTGTGATTCTGTGACTTCAGGTCTTCTGTGCACACTGTACTGAGAACACCGCTGCCAGCATACCAGGATGCGTGCTCCTGTGCGTGGACTTTCAGCCCCATAAACCTGAAGCCTGTCGTGCAGCCCTGGTTTTTCGGGCTGCTCCTCCAGCGGGGAGTGGCAACAATAAGTTTCTTCCCCATTTCATGTAAGCTGCTGTTTGGAGAGACAATCGTTTTCAAAACAGGGTCAAGGCAGCAAATAGCAACTGGTAAAAGGGATGATGGGGAGAAAATGGAGGAAAATACACCAGCGTTTTGTCAACAGGGCAGATCTTTTTTTCTCTACTGCAAAAACTTGCACCTCTCCCTTCGAAAATTGTATATTTGTGCATTTGAAAGAGAGAATTGAATGTTTTTTCACAGTCCCATAGCAGTACATTTCCCCCGAATGTTCTGGGGAATTAATGGTGTTAGATTTTTCCGAGCACTAGAGAGCTGGCTTCAGTTCACTGAGTCCCTGCTTTTACACATCCCTGTCTGATCAGGGAGAGACAGCAAAGGCAAAGCCCAACGACTTGAAAATGCTGAGTGTGCAGCGCTGGGTACAACCAGCTGGAGGGTCCTCAGCTCACCTCTGCTTGTGGGGCAGCAAGAAGACAGGCTGCCCTTGTCAGCTCCGTGCAGCCCATCCCTTCGCAGGGGAAAGGCTGGCTGCTCTGCAACAAGAAGGTTGGCTGTTCTGCTTGGAAGTCAGGGACTGATCGCTTCGTCTCCATCGAGAGCTTAGAGCACTGCCATGAACACTATGAGGGAGGTACTGGGAGCAGCAAAACAATGATGCGACCAAACCACCCAAGGTCCTGTTCTAAGAGGAGATTTCAACTCCAGGGAAGAGCAAGGTCTCTCTCATTTCCTTAATGGAGGAGGGGTCTCATAATCACGACTTAAGTTAAATTCAGTAAATCTACCTTTGGGTCCAGTTTCCTCCTTGACTGCCAAACCTCTCAAGTCCCTCCCGTGTCACAGTACCCACGGGTAGCATATCCCTAATCCGAGAAGCACCTGGAGCTGAGTTCTCCCATCTGAGGCAGAAGATCCCCACACACGTGCGGTTCAGTCTGGTGCAAGTCTCAGCACAGCAGCTGGTGCTGAACGGATGAAAGGACAAAAAAGGAGCGGTGAAGGGACCATCAATCCCATGCAGCATAGGACAGAGCCCTTCGCATCCTGGAGACAGGAGGAAGGCAACACAGCCTTTGCAGTCCAAGGATCGCTCTTCCCTCCCTCCCTCCTTACCAACCTAGCCTAACTCCCAGTGTCACTGGTCACCTCCTGAGAAGAAGAAGCTGGGATGGAGGGAGATACTGCAGGCTGTACCAGTGTATGTACGTCTCTAACCACACGGCTGATGCAAAGAATGCGTAGCATCATTCTCTTCTCACCCAGCTTTCAAAGACCAGGACTTAGGAGCTTGTGTACATCGCTCCTCCCTCTTCCAACAAAGAGCATTTAGGGAGGTTTTTACCTGAAAGATGCTGGAATAGGACACAGAGATCTCTGCAAGCTTTCCCAAGGTCTCAGCTCACCACTGATTGCAGCAGTCAGTCAAAGCAAGCTTTTCAAGGCTAAACAATATTTTCTAGACAACTTTTGCCCATTGACCTGTGCAGCCCTGCCACTGGAAGCACTCTCATCTCGTTAAAGAATATGCCGTGCTGTACATGAAAAAAAGTAAAAAACATCCATTTGCCTCATGGTTCCTTATTGCTGGCACAAACAGTGAAAGCAGTTCCTCTGTCTCTGCATGCAGGATAATGAAGGAGACTGAAGCAGACATAGCAAGGACATATAGCTAGTTATAAAAGATTCCCTGAAGCCCCTCACAACAGGCATTCCTGGATTCCTGAGGTGAAAGAAGGACACAATATGGACCACCTTGAGATAAAGATCTGATCATGTGAAGAACCTTAACCGCAGAGCAAAGGAGCACTCGTGCAAGTGTAAAAAGATCCCCACCTCTTGTCCAAGCTCCAACATGCAGCGGAAGGAGGCAGAGAAAGGGAGGCCATAGTTGCAGCTCCTCACATTTGCTAAGAGAAAGGGGCATGACTGTGAAAGCATTCCCTGGTTCAACCCTTTGAAAGCAGCAGGGATTGCGACGAGGGGCGCAGCATAATGGAGACCCAAGGTAACCAGAGAAATGTCTGCAGTGTAGAGCACAGAATGCAGGCTTAAGTGAAAAAAATGGGTCTGCACCTAGCCCTACTGTTTCTGGGTATGCACAGGTTGAGTCACAGATGCAGCGAGCACAGCAATAGCTCATGCAAGATCTAGTATTCATCTCTAAGACTGCTGTTTTGCAAGACCTCCTGTTAAAGATGCAGTCATATCGTCCTTGCCCCTCTTGGGTCTGTTATCTTAAGGGAAACTAATGAAGCAGAAGTGATTCTCAGCAGCGGCCAGAATGAATGACACTCCTTTTCCAATCAAAAAGTTGCTCAGAAAACCACGGGGGTGCATTGATAGCATCAGACTCATCCTCCTTGGCTCTTCTGTGTTTGCCAGGCATAAATGTGGAAAGACTTACATGACGTCTAAAGAAATGATGGTTAAAGATGGAGAGTGTATGTATGCCCACCACCTGCCCTCAGAAATACAATTCAGCAACACTGAAGGGACTTTGCTCTGCTTTAGCTCTGACTCCTTCATGAGGCTCACCTGTGAAATCTGACTGCCAAAGTCCAAGATCTTCCCTGAAGGTGTGAGTTCCTAAAAAGGGCTGCGAAGACGAAGGATGTCTGGAATACCCAGCAGCAGTCTTGGAAGACCTGTGCTACCCTTCAGGAAATGCCAAATAAATGGGTGTACGCAGGTCTGAATGAATGGACACGTGCTTCACTGTAGGCCAACAAGTTCCCACTCACCCTGTGGTATCCCACTCACACCATATTCCCCTGCACTATGCACAACATTTGTGAATTCTGGGTGAATTTCTCTCGCCCCTGAATAAAATAAGCACAAGATAAAAGCAAGAGCCATGTTTGAGGAAAACCAGATATGTGATAGCCTAACCCAGACCCAAGCGAGAGCACCTTCCCCTCTGGTGCACAGTGTTGTGTCACTGCAGCAACATCAGCTCTAATGGTCCGAAAACTCACGAGGTTGGCAGCAGCCCATTCTGGCCTTTCACTGGTTTTGGTGGCCTTGGTGTAGTGTGTAGACAGTGCCGGGAGCCGGGGGGCTTACAGACCAGCAAGTTTACTTTCCTCAGACTCTGATGAAGCCTGGAAGGAAGACAGTGGGCACCTTAGCTCCTGGAGATGCCAGCCCTGGCTGTGGCTCCGCACACTGCCACCAGCTGACTTCTAGCACATGCTCCTGGTCTCTTCATGTGCTGGCATCTTCACCACGTCCTTACTTTTGCTTTCTCTTGCTCAAAAAGCAGAAAATTAATACACTGGGGGGGAGGGGGAATGGACTTGAGCAGAACAGGCTCATAAAAAGCATGTGGTGTGGGACAAATGGAGCACAAATGGATGGTGGTCACATCCCAGCAGGACGCAGAGGGAACTGGTGTCCCTGTGGCAGAGCTGAGATCCCCTCAGCTCACCCGGGCACCACGCAGGAGGTGCAGCTGTGCCAGCAACCAGCCTGCACTGCAGGGAGCAGGAGGAGCTGTGAACCAGACCTTGCCTCCTTCACTGTGAGTAAGCATGCACATCTCCAGCAGGGGCTGCGAGCATCACTGGGCCCGCTGCACCAGCCCAGGGAGGAGTCTGGACTACATAAAGGCCAGATGTGAGATGGGTCTGTAACCTAAGCAGGATGTTCAGGGGCAGGAAATCCCGCTTAGCATGCCTGGCTCCTGCATGACACGCTCCAGGCGTGCCAGCCTTCTGCTCCTTCCCAGTCCCAAGGGACTAGCAAACCCCAAGGCATATGCCATCTGCTGCCCCGCAACTCCATCACGTCACACGCGCAACATGTAACACCAGATCTGCACACAGGAGAGGAGAGATGACACCATAAGGGCATGTGAGCCAGAACCTCCATTCACTCATGCGCTGGCTGCCAGGCAGGACCTTCATTTTTTATCTCCCAGGTGCACACAGCAGAACGGTCAGCCTCCAGGACCCAGCCACCACGCCGAAGGGCTGAGCGTGCATATCTGCTTCTGGAGCTGGGACTTTTTTCTGCCATCCACCCTGACTCAGCAAAGTGCCAGTGACCATTTTCCCAGGACTTCATGTGAGGGGAAGGGCCGAGCAATCCCCCAATGGGTGCTGACTATTTTCTTTCATCCCAAGCACATTTCTTTCTCTGAATATGCAAACAGGAGACAAGGCAGCCCAGCTCCGTGCTGAAATACCGAAGCATGGCACGAGCTGTCTGTTCCCAGGACAGACACATGATGCACATTACAAAAGCGCAGGGAAAACCAGGCTGAGCAGAGTGCTCCAGCCTCCTCCACGAGCACTTCAGTTCAGCTCATGTTTCTCAGCAGCAGCAACACACATGGCAGAAAAAGCCATCAGTGCCAGGCACTGCAGTCTGAACCAGTGCCGGGCAACTTGAGAATTCAGTGGCCAGTGCTAGGGAACAGGACTAAGGGCACGTGGCTTAAAAAATCCTTAAAGCTTCAGCGTGGAGATGAGGAGGGAAGCTGCGATAACAGGCACTGATTAAAACCTAGCAATGACCACGGAGCTACAGCTGATCATGATCTGGGCTGGGGCAGACTAACAGAGCAGGAACAGAAAATAAATGTTGTGGTTTCATCTGCAGCAAGCCTGTGTGCAGCAGTGCTTCATCTGCCCCTATGGCCACGCTGTTCCTTCTGCAGGACGCCTGCCATCTTCCTTTCATGCAGTTTACAACTGAAATACTTAACAGCCATATGAAGAGTTGCAATTCTTCACACCCAACGCAAAAGGGTGGGATCACATAATGCTACTGCAGAGCAATCTGCTTCATTATGGCACCATGCTGCAAGCCAAGCTGATTAGCCACAGCCATCACAGCTGCCAGTGACAGGTCAGAACGGCTCCTGTCAAACATAGCACTGCTCAGAGCCATTATCAGAAGTGGTCCAAGAGGAGGTGAATGACAGAAGTCTGAGTTTGCTTGGCTGATGTAACATGTGAGTTTAAGCCTTCTGCTACGTCCCCATGAAAACAAGCAGGCTCTATTCCCCTCAGACTGAAAGCTGCACGGAACTGCAAAATGGATGCGCAGAGGGAAGGCACAACCCAGGCGTAGAGCTGAACGAGAGAGGAACGGGTCTGATGGGATCAGACCTTCAGAAGCAGAGGTTACAACATACCGTGGAAAGGGAAGGAAGGAGACGGAGGTACAAAAGCCCTGAAAGGAAGGGAAGAGGGCATCCAGAGAACTCACAGCAAATGGATGAACAAGTCCAGAGGGCAGAAGAAACATCTCATTTGGCCGGGACCACCTGGGTCTGTGTCAGTGTCAATTCTGGAAGGGCCCTGGGCTTAGAAAATTTTTCAAGCTAACCAGGCTGAGACCACTTGTGAGCTGAGGCCGGCTGCCTGCAACATAACTGGCCCGGGCATTTTTTCAGGGAAGCCTGGCTCCAGGCTGCCCCGAAACAACCTGAAGCCAGCGGGCACAGAAAACGTTTCAGAGCAGCTTGGCACAGAAATTCCCTGGGGGTGTGTTCCAGGGCCTCCGGGCACAAAAAGGCTTTTCCTGAATGGGGTGAGACACACAGCTGGTGAAGGGCGTTGCTGCTGATAACCAGATGCTATCTCCAGTGTGCCTGCCCGGGCGCAAAGCACTGTGTCACTGCCAGGAGAAGGCATGCAGACTTTGTTTTACTGCTGTCGTCAAAACCACGTTGGCTTTTTCAGCCCTCCTCACCCAAAATGCCCGCTTCATCCCGCTCTTCGCTACCAGTGGAGCGTCACGTTAGATCAAGGATCCCTCACAAGACTGTGCTGCAATCCCGGTGCTGAAGCAGGGCGCGTGAAGGCTGCGTGAGCTGCAGAAGCAGCGCTCAGTTCCGCCCATGCTGGCTTTCAAGGCTGAATAGCAGCTTGTACGGTCTAGCAGAATGCTGCCCAGAACCACTGACTTTCAGGTAAGCAAAAGGGGGAACAGAATTCCCATTTCTGCCGCCGATCCCAGGGCTGATCTCAGAGCTCCTGGAGGGCAGTCTGGCACAGCACCACCCGATAAACAAGACTTGCATCCTCTCTCCATCCATGCATCAGAAATGCTCACACTCCTCAGCACACCTCACACCTGGGCTGAGAGCTTTCCAGCTCATCCTGTGCAGTAGGGATGGCACGAGCCCCTTGTCAAGTAACTCTTTCCTTTTCTCTTGGTCTGAAGGGTTCAAATACCCACCGGGGACATCTAAGATTAATGATTACCTTTCCTTCGCTCTCAACGAGCCTTCCTTTTCTGTGCAACCTGTGCTGAGCACGGCCTGCACTGCACCCCAGCAGAGAGCTGCCCCGGCACCAGGAGAGCGTGGCTGAAATCCTGCCGGCCCCCGGAGACCTGGCTCCACAGCACCCCTTGGGAAAGCACTGATGGGGCAATCTTCCACAACGCTTTTAAGTGCTGTTTCCTTTTGCTCCTAGGCAGGTTCCCAAGCTCTGCCTTTCCCTCATTACCCACTATGTAAAGCACCGGATGCCCAGGATGCAGCCTGACAAGTTGGACGCTCTTCCCCCCTGCCTCCCATCAGAGGAATTCATAGCTCTGAATGATTTTTTTGAGGTCCTAATCTGAGTGTTAGCAATAATTTGAAAAGCAGAAAGAAAATACATCTACCCTTTGTTCCTTCTCTTGCAGGCTGGGTCAAAAAGAGGTAAAACGGGGACAAATAAAGGAATGCAACCACTGATAAGGGGAGATTTTGAAAGCTACTGTGAATATTTCAACATGCAACGCCACGAAAACTTTTCCCTTTTCTCTTTCAGAATGCTCAACTTGTATGGCACCGGTAATGTCTTATCCCTGCCAACCTCATCATTTTTAGGGAACATTTCTAAAGCCAAAAAATAAATTATATATTATAATAAACGGTGAGAACACCGTTCACAAGTATCCGAGGAGAGTGCCACAAGAGAACCAGGCCTCCAACGGCGTGCAAATAAACAGACTGAAACTGACACAAGGATTGATGGCCAAAAGTCTCCAGAGAAGAGGTTCGTCCACTTTTCAGCCCTGTTTCAGCTGTCCACAAAACAAAACTTTGGCGTGCATTCAGCTCCAGGTAATGAAACCAAACAAAGCGAGAATCACCGGCCTTCCCCAGATCTGCTTAGATCCATGGTCTTCCCTGGCTGCTTTCCTTCTACCAGCTCAGTTTCATTCCGCTCATCCTCCTCCTGCCAAATCCTCGCTCCTCCCTTTCCCGTCATCTTCACATTTAGCCCTCCCCATCCAAAAAATGAATTATGTAACTTGCTTCCAAAAGAAGAGAGGAGTCACCCTGGGAGACACAGCAAAGCCGTGGCTCTGCCAAGGCTAGTCGGCTAACGGCAGTTTGCTAACACACGGGGACAGAGGACAAGATCAGGACAGACATGAAATCAGCTCCATCTGCCCCACACCGCATATCACGCGGAGTACGGGACCCAGGAGGGACAAGGCCACTCCAAATACGCCAGGGCGTGCAGGAAGGAATCAGCGAAATGCATGACTTTAAATAAAGTCATTAATATATCATGGAACGCTGCTGGTTTTCTGCCTGAGAGCCAGCTACGCGCACTGTGAATTTCATGGCGTGACTGCGTACCGAGCGGGCTGTACAGAGGAGCTCCATAGAAGCACCCACCCTCCTCCCTCCACGCTGCCCCCCAGCAGGTTTACACTGCAGCCAGAAGACATCTGCCTCCTGCTCTCATGCAGTCCGTGCTCAGGCACAAGGTCTGGCTCTCCGAGGCCCCACGTGAAGAGGTGCTGAGCCCTGCTCAGAGCACCCTGCAGGTGCCAGGGCAGTGGAGGGACCGAGGGCACAGCCGGGTACAGCCCCGCAGGTGTGGGGTCAGCGGGCACAGCGTTTCTTACACCACCCACAGAAAACATCTCTCCGCAGGGTGCTGCACTCCAGCAAGACTCAGAAGCCTTCCAGGAGATAGCTAGAGAGACCGAACAAGCTGACCAGGTCGCGGGTCCACCCAGCTAGGCTGGGATTGTTTCCGCACAAGCAAGAGAAGGATTCTACAAACACCAGGCCATTGCATTTACTCTGAATAACGTTACCAACGCTTGTCCCACAGAGCAAAGACCTCTCTGCAGCGCACCTATTCCAGCAGACCCTGCCCCTGCTGTTAAGCAGCAGCGCTCCAAGGACAGGCTGGAGAAACACTGCGTAGAGAAGCTTCTTACTTTCTGATGGCTTTACAGCTTTCAACCTCACACTGGTCCACATGCATTTCTCACCTCTTCTAGCCCTAAGCAGAGAAGCGGCTGTCGGCTGCAACCCTGGCAGGAGTGCAGTGATGGCTAAACGAGCAAGCGTCAAGAAAGGTGTCTGCCTGTGCTCGTCTGGAGTGCCAGTGTCTTGGAACAGAGCTGGGTTTCAGTTTTCAGTCCTTTGTGTCCTTCTTTGCCACCAGCTTTCATGACAATGAAAAGCGCTCCAGTAGAAAAGGAAGTGGGAAAACATGCCCCTGTTGTTAAACCAAGCACTGTAGTCAGTTTTCTGCCAGTAACGCATACTCTTCCCTGAAGGGTTTTGGAAGACAGGACAGCATCCCTCATGCAAGCACAGATCAGGCTCAGGCATGAGCAGTCAGCCCCTTGGAGCAGGAGCTGCTCCAGCCACCCTACCCTGTGCAGCCTTTGTTCTCAGGTGATCTCACCAGAGCAGCCAGCTCTTCACAGCTCACCACGCTCCTCTCTCCCCTTCCATGAGCAGCAGCAATAGGGACAGTACTGTCACAGCTCTTAGTGAACAGCTCCCCTGTTCCAAGCAAAGCTGTCCCCAGCGACTGCATGGCTGTGGCTTTCTCCAGCACTGCCTTGCTGGAGAGAGACCGCTCACTCTCCTGGAGCCCTGCACAGGGTGACCCCCCCCATGCACCTGAGACCTTCAGTCTTCTGCTTACAGTTCTTCATGCATGGCCTGAGAAGAGGCAGAGCAGGACGTTCTTCCAGAACCACTCACCTCCAGCCCTCAGCGACACGCACCAGCAGCCCGGGGAAAGCCTGCTGGGTTGTGCTTGTAAGTCACTTAATGACAGGGTCACTAATGATACAGACCTGCTCGTAAGTACCACATCCTATGTGCCACCAGGCAGGTGGAGAGGCAGTCCATGCTTTGTAGGCTGCAAGAAAACTCGAGGAAATCCCTCAAAATACCAAGGAAGCTACTGTGCTGTCAGACTGTTGCAAGAGCAGGTGGAGGCTTCGCAAAAGCACTCCTTTGCTCCACTGACTTTGGACCATTCTCATCTCATCCCATTAGCAGCTATTGCTTCCTCATGATAAAGGTCTCTATCATAGATGTGAATGCTCCTCTCTCCTGCCGGTGACACTCGTTTATAATAAGCTCTTTCCAAGAAATTGCACATTATTAAATCTCAGCAGAGTCCTCATACAGCCACCCAGACCCTGTGCTCAAAGGGTCACACTATCCCTTTGCATTTTAAGTTCTCCTTATCTTCAGGTACAGAAGGCTCTGGGTAAAGCTGTGTGACGTGCAGCTGGCGGCAGGGAAGAAGTATTGCTAGGAACCAACCACAAGTTTAACACGTTATCTTTTCCCCAGCAACAGCAGCCAGTGGCATTGCATGAGTACCTTGAATCTTCCATTCCTCTGGTTCTGATTCCTCTCTGATTCCACAGAAACGGGCAGGTGCCATGGCAAATCACCAGCTTCCAACTCCCCTCTTAAAGTCAGCGTAATTGTTTTCTTTTGTCCAGAGAAGGCAGAAAGTCCAAACGTTAACTGCAACTCTGTTTTTGCTCAGAAAGCAGATCTACGCACAAATGACAAAGCTTGCTGGACAGGAGCGAGGAGCAAGGTAGGTAAAGCAGTTAAGCCCTTGCAGGTGGCACGGACGTATTAAAGAACACCGTACTGGAAGCAAGGGAAGTTGAAGTTGTAGCACAAAGGCATGAAGAAGGATCATGGGAAGCACAGCCCCTTCAGCCTGACTTTCATCACACAGCTAAGACACAAGAAGGAACTTCTTACTGGGAGTTGTCCAGCAGTCAAACCGGCTGCCCAAAGAGGCTGAGGAGTCTGTGCCCCCATCCTCAAAACCCAGTCAGACCATGCCCTGAGCATCGTGCTGCAGGCAGCCCTGCCCTCAGCTGGGGTCCGAGCACCCATCTCCATCTTTGGCCATACTGCAACTCTCTGAAATCTGCACGCTGATCTCTAGGGATACAGAGTGAAAGCAGACCAGAAATTTCTACGTGCATTCACCGTAAAGAAAATGTGTTCCTGGACACTGTCTGGAGGGGACTCATCAGATCAGCAGCGCTCGGGAGGGAACATGAGCTGTGACAACTCAACCAGGTGACTGAAAGCAACAAAAATAGCTGAACTGCAGTGCGTCCTCATTTAAATCCAGCTTCATGAGATTAGAAGGAAAGCGATGCTAGGTTTTCAGGGAAGGCCGGGAAAAGGAAAAAGGAGATCAAAGAAGTGAAAAAGAACAAAGCTGGTGGAAACGCAGAAAAAAGGTGAGATAGAGGGAGAGTCACCATAGCTTTTGTAAAGCCCAGCCAGGCCTCACATGCCAAACTGTGCCAACAAACATCAAAATCTCTGCGTGCTCAGGTTTCCAGCGCTCGGTACCGTCCCACACCAGAACAAGGAAGCAGCACGAGGTTAGACAGAAGGTCCTTACATTGATGGGATTTGTGTAAAATGGGAAGTTCCTGCTTTTTGAGTGCTGCAGGCTCGAGTTCAAGATAGACTCTCACCACCCTCACTGTACGCCTGCATCTCTCCCAGGAAGGATACGTTTGTGGAAATCAGGCAGATCCTCGCAGTTCTTGGGAGCACAGCTCAATCTTCCCATTCATTTCTTTACCTCCTTCCCTGAGAACCTGTTTCTGAAATCCTCCAGTGACAGAGCAGCAGCTTCCTACAAAGCTTACCAGTTCTCAGCTGCCTTGAATATTACGGAGCTTTCAAAGCTACATCTCCTTTTGTGCAAACATCTCCCTTGCTTCTTCTCCTATTCAGCCACCTCACTGGAAAAAGTGTTTCCTTCCTCAAGCAGCAAGCTTTCCTATGCATCTGACACACAGCTTTTCAGTCCTCCCCAGACAGACCTCATTCTCTCGCCATTGCCCACGTTTTCTCAACAGCTGATGAATTTTGTTTTCCTTGCTTCTGCTTTCTCCCAGCAGATCCATATTTTTCCAGAGCAGGTGCACCTACAGCTAGCATATTTCTGATTTACTAACCTGGGTGAACATGTGCTTTCTTCATCATTTACCAGATTCTTTCCTGATGGTGTTTATCAGTTTCTTGCTGCAGCATGTCACCGTGTTCTGCTCAGTATGGGATGAACCACAGCCCCTGGATGCTTTTCTTCAGGACTGCTCTGAGCCTGCCTGCATCATGTCATCCAGAGACAAGAACCTGTCACTGCTGAGATGCATCCTATTTTTCCCATGCTGTACCTGCAGCTCATCAAGGCAATCTCAAACCAGAGCCTTGCCTTCTGCAGGCTTCCTGCTCCTCTTGGTTCCTGTTTATTATTCTTCCTTTGTCCTAACACTAACAAAAATATCAAACAGCTTCAGGTGACAGGGAGAACCCTGCAAAGCTTTTCTCAATGAGTTCTCCCATTTTGATAATCAGCTGTTACTCATGCAGCCACAGAAGCTGCTATATAGCTCCTCTGCCAGATTTACATGTCTCTTACCATAGACAAGTGTATATAGTGCATGTTCCCTCATCTTGATTACATGCAGCAGCACTGAACATTGGTCTAAAGTCAAGATAAATAACATGCCCTGCTTTTACACTGTGCACTGGGCTTACCACCCTTCATGAGAGCAAATTAGAGTGGGTTGACATGGTTAGATTGCCATGCTCATTCTGCTTCTTCTGTTCACTGTCCCTCCCAGATGTTCCACTTTTTCATGTTGTTCTGACATTCTTGCTATGTAGAGGCTTACAGTTCCCTTTGTCTAGAGCTAGGGTCTCTCCTCCACTGTCTCTAGTGTCCTCAAAGACATCCTGTTCCTGGTGTGGATCCTGCAGATGACACTGAGCACGGTCTCCACACACTAGCCCTGAACACAGCCTAGCCTCAGTCTACCCCATCGGAGCCCACATTCCAATTTTTCCCTTCCTATTGTTGCAGAGGAATTTAGCCAGGTTTGGACGGGTTCTGTGTTTGTCCCACCAAGAAGCCAATATTGTCAGCAGCTGTGAGCCCTGCCAGGCAGAACCAAGCTGACAGGGTGACAGCAGGGCATGCCAGAGCTGATGGGCAGCAGTTCACTAGCTGAGCAACCAGCAGATGGACAGGACTGCACGTGGGACAGCAAAGCACTTGCCGTTCGTGGCAGCCTGACCGAGAGAGGTGCAAGTTCTCCATTACTTGCATGCTTTTTTTCTCATGGGTCTTTGGAAACTGTTTTTTTCCTAATACATGAGACCGAGCTCCAGGTCCAGCACACCAAACATCTGCGTCACCAGCAGTTTCACAACAGCAGATCAATCTTCTCCGCTGCAGGGGGAGAACTCAAGTCCCATCTGTGACTGGAGATCTGGAGCAACCCCCAGGAGTTCAGATTACAGAACAGCGAGCCAGGACTCCTGTCATAACACGTCTTCTCAGCGCTACAAAAAATCTTGCTGCTCCCACCACAGAGAGCCAAGGCTGCAGTGACATGCAGGAGAGGCTGCATTACACCTCTGCCTGCGCTGGGTTTTGCGACTTCTGGGAACCCAAGTCAATCACGCAGCAATCTGAAGCCCTAAATACCATCCATACGTGTCTTTTAAAACACCACTAGAAACCTAGGGGCTACACATTTATTGTCATGAGAGCAATAAACTGCACAGATAAAACAGTTCTCACTTCCCGGTTCACAGCTCAGTTTCACCTAACGCGGGGCAAGGAGGGGCAGTTTCCTTTCCTGCAGCCCTGCCTGGATGGGCATTGCCCTGGGGATGTCCCCAGATGGGAGCCCAGACCAGCACACCTTGGCTCGGGAGGGATCAGCACGGTTTGGGCTGTCACTTGGCGGCCAGGTGGTCACTGACACAGGAAAGAGCTGCAGGACGAGACGTGTTCCCAGCATGGCTTTCTGCAACTGTTGTCAGGGTCCACCGCTGGGAAGCAAACCCACCTTGCTGACTGCTGCAAGGCCTCCCCCAGAGCAGACGTGGTGCGTGCAGTACAAGCACTGCTTGTCTTTGACTCCTAGGCTTGCAGTGCAATACAGAGCTGCTTCTGAAAGAGGTGTCTGCTACCTGCAGCTCAGAAGGGGCTGTGCAGGGGCTCCAGGCACAAGCAGTTGTGCCCCTTCCCACAAGAAGGGCACCTGGATCTCGGAGCGTGGCCCTGCTGAGGTCCCCCAACACACAGCACAGCACAGGACAGATGGTGTGTCCTGTGGCTCTGCTGCAGCTGGAGGTGGGTACCCCAGCATCCACGCTCACTAGTGGGAATTCGCACAGATAAAACTAATGCATATGCATTTGTGGAGCTCCGTGCAGAGCTCCATTACCGCAAACGCTCAGCTTTCAAAGCCTGCCTTGGCATGCATGCCCCACCTCAGACACTTGAGCCCCTTCAGGGGAGCAGCTTAAGCTCTGTGCCACGAGAAAGCTAAGCTACAGGTGAAGCCTCACGAACAGGGCCAGCCCGGCTAGAAGTTTTATATGAACAATGCGTTCCAAAAAAATTGAAATTAAAAAATCAGCAGGTCGTTGTTTGTAAACAAAGATGGAGGAGGAGAGCCATTAGCTAAGTGATCTGACATTCCTCAATTCGCTTTATCAATCTCCATATTCATAAAAAAAAAGAAAAAAAAAAAAAAAAAGCTTAAGTGTAGTCCAGACTTCCCAGTGAATCAACAAAACCACACAAAGGGCCGCACCGGCTTCCCACAGCCTCCAGGCTGTGCATTAGCTTTTAGCGAAGGTATCTACCACATGAATAATGCAGAACATCCTCCAGAGCATCTGTACTCCAATCAATCCACAGCAGCAAATAAAAACCTTTCAGCACGCCTTTCTGCCAGGCAGTAGGACCCTCTCGCAGCTGCTCAGAGGCATGTCCTAGGAAAAAACAACGCTATCTGCCACCCTGGATGGGAGCCTTTCAGATCAGCCAGCTGGGAACCAGTCATTAAATCAGCCATCCTGCGACGGGCCCTGATTTTATCAATTGCCTTTCTTTGCCTTTTGTTCCTAAGGATCCACACCCACCGTTCGGGGGCTCAGATTAAGGGCTGGGTGCGCTTCTGGAAAACGACACGTGCCCACCCCCCAACCCCAGCCCGCTGCCTCAAAGCACAGTGGCTCTGCACCTGCAGCCTGAGCTCCCCTTCCACCCCAGAGACACCCGGTGCCCCCCGGCACAGCGCATCTCCCGCTGCAGCAGGACGGGCAAAGAGCCTCCTCCCAGCCACGTCCAAGCCAGGAGCGCCGGGACTTGCTTCAGTTGCGTCCTATCAGCAGCCCAACCTGCAGGCTAGAGGCCGGAGGATTACTGCTGGTGCGGGTGGTTGAGGGTCTGCAGTCGTGATTGTGGTGGTGGGACAAAGGGACGACTGCCGGCGAGATCCTGGAGGGGACCGTGTTCCAGAGACACGTGGCTTTCGTCAGGAAACCCAGCTGTAATTGACACTGCAAAATAGCAGCAGTTCTCCAGCGTTGCAAAAATACTTGAATATAGCGCCTGGAAACCTGGGTGTGAAAAACACTTCTGGCTGGAGTAGCAGCATTGCACAAGGAGGGCATGAACTGGAAGGTGAAGGGATTACTCAAGAAGGAAACGGGTTGTCTCCTCATTCATGAGACTGTGAGGTCTGAGCCCTCCTGACTGTGCTCAGGAGAAGCCCCACTGCCCCATATTTTCAGTGTGTGCCAGCCAGGGCACCAGGGAGGAGGCTCGTCCCATCCTCCTCTGTGCCAGCAGCAGCCCAAAGCACACGTGGACCTATTAGGTGACATGGAGAGGCGAGACGGGAACTCCTCTGCTGACACAGACACCACCTGCTTGGACCACAGGTAGAAGGGGCTTCCGACACTTTTGCCTGCCCACCTGGAAACATACCTGCTTGAGCCAAAGAAGGCAGTCATTGTCACGGAGCATCACCCCACACTGAACAGCGGGGCTCCAGCAGCACACTGCAGCCCCGCACACCACAAAGAGCCACCAGCTGCTGCCACATCCCCTCGCAGCATCCTTCCAGTGAGCCACAATGGACTTCCCAAGGCAAGCAGAAATGCAGAGTGGGGTCCAGGATAAAAAGTCTCCCAAGGTGACATCTGCCCGTGGTACTTCCGCCACCCGGTAGTACTGCATGACTGCGTTCTTCTTTCATGCTGATAGAGCAGGGAGATGGGCAAGGGAGCATACGTGCCTCACAGAAATAGCTCAGCCAGGTTATTTTTAACTGGGTCATCCCGGCACAGCCAACAAGAAGGTCCAGGAGCAGAGAGGAAAGCAAAGGAAAAAAACTGCCAGCCTCCAGCAGCTACCAAGAGGCTGCCAGGGGGAAGCCCAGCCACAGGACCTGATGGGGACCCAAGGCTGCGTGTGGGTGGGATCCCCCAGAACACTGTGAGGAAAAGCCATATCGTGAAAAGCAGGTTGCAGGTTCCTTATTGCACTGCTGGGGCCACTTCCAGTCTTACACCAAACGTGTACTTGAGCCTCCCCTGAGCTAAGCGGGAGAATCAAAATTAAAGCCAAAGCAATAAAGCATACAGAAACACAGGAAGAAAAGTCCAGCCAGGTGGAACTTCTGAACGTCACAAGTCCTGCCCTCAACAAGGCTCACTGTGCAGGAAGGCGTCCAGCTCAGCCTGGCAGACCAACCTGGGTGGAGATCTCACAGCCTCCTTGGGAAGCCTGTCTCCCTCCTGGGCTGGCAGTGGTACCCAGGTGACTCTGGTTGAACCTGTTGCCCACCAGATCCCCCTGGCCTTCACTGAAGAGCTGCTCTCTTGCCAGTCGGCCCCAGCTTTTATCGGTGCTGCTGCAAATCAGGCACAGAAGTTGACATTTACTTTTACTGAAGGTTACGGAGGGCTGTGTTTCTCTCAAGGCCACAGACAAGCATGAAGGCTGCACAGCCCATGAAGGGTTGTTTAGGAAGCCCAGAGGCTGGGAATTTCCCACAGAGGATCTACTGCCAAATCTCGGACTGCCCTGCAAAGGCTACAGATAAGCACTGCTTTTCCCTTGAGCAGCAGAAACAATTCACCCTGGAGCAAAGGGCTCTGAGGCATCTGTGCCATCATCACTGCCACTCTGGTGCCAACAGAGCCCGGAGCTCCTCAAGTGAGTTGCAGACCTCCTAAAGTGAGTCATGAGGCGTGGGGAGCAAAACTTCACCTTGCTGCACATGAATTCTCCCAGGCCACAGAAAAGTTGTCTCGTGACTATTTTTAAACTTGTCTCAACCAGAAATCAAGCCGGGGAACAGGGCTCAGCCTTGGAGGAGCGTGAGGGCAGTTTTGCTCAGTTGATGTGAAGTCAGTTTGTGCCTCCCAGAGGGGATGGAGAATCCTCTAGGGCTGACTCCACCCTCAGCAACAGCACCATTTTCTGCTGGTTCAGCCTCCCCTCCTTTCCCCACACTGCCCATGTCTGCTGCACTCCTGCCTCTACTCTGAAAGCCTTGACAGAAAGAAAGATGAGGTGCTGAGGGCACAAACTGCACAAGTCAACGTGTTCTTTGAGAACTAAAGTGACCACGAAACTCAACTCATTTTCATCATGCTTATCAGAGCTCCCAGGAAGGGCAGGAGCCAGCCCTGGCTCTTTGGGAGCCAAGCCCCTGCTTCCATGGGTTCAGCTCCAGCTTTCCAAGATAGCCAGTGTACTCCAACAGAAAGATAAAGCTGACTCGCTCACATTCCCCAGAGACAATACCCTCTTTCACTTTGCTGGTTACCTGGGCAGCAAAGAAAATATTATTGCTTATCAGCTTCCTTGTGAGTACTAATGTGCTTCTGAATTCAATGAGAGGGCAAATTCCAGCTCACTGAGCTTTTCTACCCTGGCAAGAACCTGCTCTGTTACAAAAGAAAAGCAAATACAACAGTCCTGTTTTGAAGAGCAATAAAAACTCAAAGCCCCTTCATCCCCACAAAAACGGCATGGAAAGGAAGTGGTGAAACGCACAAACTTTAAGAGACATTGCCACATTTACTGCCAGAAAACAGCCTTGAAAAACTCAACATCTGACCTGCACACTCAGCAGCCTCTCCCAAGACCAGAACTCTCACTCTTATGTTTTGCAGGAAGAAGCTTCCTGCTGTCCAAGGCCAAGGCAACCTCTGAGTTTCGGGAACCAAGGTTCAGTTCCCCACTGAAAATATGTGGTTGGGCCCCAGCAGCCTGACAGCTTGTATGGCAGGGTATGGACGCTTGATCCCACTGCTCTTTATCATGCAGTCTAAGCACGCTGCCCTGCCAGTGAGGGGGCTGGGGCATAAGGAGGGCATGGAATCAGGACAGCTGACCCACACTGCCCAGAGGGATGTCCCGAACCACACAGCATTATGCTGAGCAATAAACCTGGAGGGAGCTGGCCCGGAGCACAGCCGCTGCTTGGAGACCGGCTGGGCACTGATCAGCAGGTGGTGAGCAATTGCTTGTGCATCGTTTGCTTGATATATTCCGTATGATTATAATTATTATTCTTCTCCTTTTCTGTCCCATTTAACCGTCTTTACCTCAGACCATGGGTTTTACTTTTTTTTCCGATTGTCTCCCCCATCCCACTGAGGGAGAAAGAGCCAACGGCTGCGTGGTGCTGAGCTGCCTGCTGGGTGAAGCCACCACACTGTGCTAAAGCACAGGGGGCTTTCTCTGCAGCAAAGCTATCACTGGTTTGGGAAGATTTGGTCACCTCTAGGGAGCCCCAAGGCCTTGCTTAGTTTTCTAAAGGAGTCCACGTGGAGCCCACTGTGCTGGTTAGAGACCTTCCCAAATCTCCTCTGCCTAGTCCAAGAGCAGTGGGTGCTACCAGGACCTGGATACCTTAGGAAGCCTGAAGTGGCCAGCAGGATGGTGAGGCAGTGGAAGGACAGCAAGCACAGATGTTTCTCTTAAGTTCCATGGGGGCTGGAACTCACACTTCACATGAATGTCTGAAGATACAGCCCTTACATGTCATAGGAACTAATGTAACCACGATCTAACCAGTCTACGTGCTGGGATGTTTGCAGGACACGATGAGATTCTGGCCAGCAAGACCAAGCCTGGCCGTAAGGATCTCATCTCCAAAGCTACGTGGAGAAACTAAGAGCACGATCAGCCAGGTGAAACAGAAACTGCTACAGAGCTGGGGCACTGACCAGGCTCGCTCTGTCTGGGCAGGAAAGCACAAGCACAGGTGCAAGTGGACAATCTACAGGTCTCCAGTCCGGCCACACAGCAGACCTGTCCATAGCTCTAAACTAGGGCAGATGTCAAGCCTTTAAAACGCCAAGGGTGAATGCTCCCAGCTGCCCAACCCCAGTGCCAAACCACCATCCTGGGAAAGAGGCCTTCTCCATTGCCTGACCTGCTATTCTCCAGCTGCAGCCAGCATCCTTTCCCCTTGTTACGTTGTCACTGCCAAGACGAGTTTGGCTATGTAACTGCTCTCCCAGGAGCTGTATGCTGCTAGTGCTACATCGGTGTGATAGCAACAGATAGAGGTACCTACCTACTGCTGTGGAATTTAGAAGAACCTGCCATGGGTTTCCTAGTCATGCTGCAGCCAGCAGCAATGGGAAACATCCCCCGCCCCGCTGGGAATGGTGACAGCAGGACCTCGTTCACTGAAAGGCAGTCAGCAGCATCAGAGGTCTTCTCTGAAGCCCAGAGGTGCAGAGTCCTTCCCCCTCCCATACTGGGTCACCTACACAGAAAAACATGTAGGGGTCCACAGAAACAGGGGTGGGGGGGAGCTCTCCCACACACACGCACTGCCTGTGGAAATGCTTTATAATTCCAGATGAGGCTTTTCTCTTTGACTTGCTGATTACATCGAAATTGACACCTCCTTGCTCTCTGGAAAATTCCTGACTCACTTTTGAGCTCTCTAACGGTAGGTCCCGTTTATCTGAGGCCAGCAAGAGCGTGTAGCAAAGGCAGCTGTAGCAGAGGCAAAGGCCACTGCTCTCTACTACCACATCACAAGGCTGAAAATCAATTTGCTATCTAGAGAAAGGATAGCCAGTCCACTTTTTGCTGTTTTCAGTTCTTACTCGAGCTTTGATTTATGCTGGCTAAGTGGAAGGACTACTGATGCATTCCCTGCCCGAGAAGTGAGACTCTGTGCCCGCTCATTCACCCACTGCGCTTGCCAAATGCACAGTGCCTGGGAAACCAGTAGTATTTTTCTGAACCTAATCCATCAGAGCAGGTGTGGGACTGGTGCTTGGTTCAGGCTGTGAGCACACATTTGAAGCAAATCTCGTTTGCTGCACTCCAGCTTGCATTGCAAAGCAGTCTTGGAACACGCAGACAAGATTCACTCCAGATGAAATTAGAGGTGCTCCACAGCTCCATCTGCTCATGGGATTGGCTGGGCCAAATTAAAACTTTCAAAATGCCGGTGGATAGGAAGTCTAGGAAACAATTGTTTCAAACCACAGGTTGACCTCTCTCGCATTGTGGATGTGGCTGTACTTAACACAGAGGTGCCCCAGGTGAGGTCAATCATCGCACGCTTTTCCAGACATCCTGGCCTTGCCCGTGTTCACACGGGACTATTTTCTTGACCTCCCCTCCTCCAAGTATTGCTCTTTATGGCACTGTGTATGGATGTACCTCCATCTCTGATCATTTTCTTCAGTATCACCCCACAGCCACTGCTGTCCTCTGTGACCAGTCCCCCTCTTCACATATCCCATCTATCAGCAATGAAGACCAGCCTCTCTTCCCATACAGTGGCTAATTTCCTACGTGCTTCATTCCTGCCTGTTCCCATCTCTTTGCACATCTCCTCCAATACCAGATTTAAGTGTCTTCCATCTCTGTCCCTCTGCACCCCTTCTTTCTCCAGCCTTTCCAGCCGAGGAGCACCCCAGCCCACTCTCCATGTCCCAGCTGAGTCCCACCCTACAAGCTCCCCACCCCTCCCTTTGTAGCTGCCACTTTCCAAACCAGCCTATTTCTCCACCTTAACTGATATCCAAAGGAACAATCTTTTCTCTGTCTCTGAGTCAGCTCTGGGCATCTGTGCCTTGGGGACTTTTTGAGCCAAGGGCTTATCTGTCTGTTTAACTAGCCCTAATGGATTTTCTGCCTGCAGATTCATCTAATGGCTCTTCTTGAACCACATCCTCAACATCCTGTGTCAATGAGTTTATCTGTATCCTGTAATTCTTGGACAGTGATAAACAGAGGAACAGTCACTCCCTATCTGAACTCTCCATCCCATCATCCTAACGTATTTCAAAGGCCATATGCCATATCCCCTCTCAGGCACGCTTTTTCCAAGCTAAACAGTCATCCCTCACTGCCTTTTCTCCTGCACTACTGTTGTGGTTCAACCTGGCAAGCAGCTAAACGCCACACAGCCTTCTGCTTGCTCCTCTCTCTCAGTGGGATGCGGGAGAGAACTGGGGAAAAAAGGTCGTGCTCATAGAACTTCAGTTAAAAGTAAGTCAGAAACGAGAGAAATAAGAGTAAATATATATATATATTTACAAAACAAGTGATGCATAAGTAATTGCTGACCTCCTGCCGATCGTTGCCCAGCCAGTCCCCGAGCAGTGGCTGCCCACCCAACCAACTGCCAACTATTTTCAAGCATTTTCTGCATGATATCATAGGGAAATGGAAATGTCCCTTTGGCCAGTCTATGCCAGCCGTCTGGTCCTGTCCCCTCCCAACACCAGGCACAGGAAGGAGAGCAGACAATGGCATAGGCAGACATGGAAGTAAAGAAAGTTAAAGGGTTTTGGTAAGAGCTGAAAACAAAGATGTAAAGACTCTTTCTGCAGGAGTTCGAGACAACATACCAAAACACACCAGGCAAACATCTGCCTGTATTTGCCAGTGGCAGCAGTGACAACAGAGCCACGTGGCAGTGGAAGGCGCATGAAACCCTCCAGTGCCACATATGGCCTCTGTGCCAGTCATCTTCCAAATCCTCACAACTGAGCCTCTGCCAAACACCCCTTTATTTTTTTTTTAATACATAAGTTACAAGCTGTCTGGAAACCACAGAGACACTTGGTGTTGTAAGTCATGCCGCCAGGGAAGGAGGAATAGGCAAGACGCCTGAAAACTCTTCTGAAATACACAAACCTGTGCATGAGATAATGAGATTGGTTTCTCCGTTTTTTCAAGACGGGAAGAAAGAGAAGGTAAAGAATTGTCACTATGGTTTCCTCTTACACATCAAAAAAGATCTCATCTTAATTAAGCTTAAGAAGTCCTGTTCCTCTAACAGCCTGCTGAGGGCTGGGCACCAGAAGCAACCTCTCAACAGGAAGATTCCCCAAGCCAGCAATACAAGGGGGTTTAGGAGGTTCATTGAAACCATCTTTGAAACCTCAAGGGTTACTGCAGTATTCTCAAGGACCTCCTTTGATGTTTTGCCTCCATTCTGTGTAGGGACCCATAAAGAAGACACATTTTCTGTGGCTGAAAGTTGGTTCCACTCCAGTTTAACGCTTGCCATCATTCCTCCTTTTTGCTGCTAAAAACACAGCTACCTCATTACTTTCCAAAAAATTAACAACTTCTTCTTCCATTTACTGGATCACGTTCTGATTTGTCAGCCAGACTGAAGAAACCGTTCTCTATAAAGATAGATGAGATTCCTGATGTTTTAAGCACCACAGGAGCCAAGAGCTCCCCAGAACACAACCTGGATGCCAACGAAGATGAAAGCGTCACACTCCCACTTGTGCATTTACTTACAAGAGCTCTATGAAGCGTTGCGTTTGCTTGCTTCAAGAATTTGTTTGCTTGGCAGACTGCATCTCACCCATTGCTATTGCATAGGACCTAGTGCACAGCGGAGGGCACGAGTCTCACATAGAAACCACGGCCCATAAAGTCCGGACCATCAAGACCGCTGAGACTTTCAAATCCCCAGCTAAGCCCTTTGACACGTGCCGTGGTTTTTAAGACTGCGGGGCACTAAACTTCTGTCAGCTTCTGTGGGAGATGTCAGATGCCAAGCAAAATCAATCTTTTCAATTAAGACTTCAGGCATCAGTTAGTAACATGAAGACCTCTGGAAAATCGAAGAGAAACATGAGCCACCGCTTTGGCCGTGGGTGGGAGGTGTCAGACGAGAGGCTCTGACCCTCCCTGACTCTAAGGAAAAAAGCCTCTGTGCACAGGAGGAGCTGGAACTAATGAGAACATGAACGTGAAGCAATGCTATTCTGATTCCTTGTTCCACTCTGTGCGTATTTTGGTATTCAAATTAAATTAGAGAAAATGGCAGAGAAAAAAATAATGTAAGCTAATTACGTTTAAGTAGATGTTAGCAAGAAAATCTTTGACTTCTTCTATTTGTCTGCTGCAATTAAAGAGCTGTCTGGGTTTTCTGTGCCTATTATCCTACTGTTTCCTTGCCAGCACAGGCTCTTTTTGCAGGCCAGATCAAATGCAAGAAACCAGAGGATCAAAAAGGAAGATCGGTCCTTCCTGGCATCTTTCATGTAATCAGACAGCACTCTCAACAAAGTCAGCATGAGGTTCCTTAGAAAGGAGCACTGCGGCTTTACCAGCAACTGAGGCACAATGGCAGTTATGCTTTTCTAAGACCTTGTGTAACCTCGACCCAGCAGCCCTGATGAGCCTCCCTGTCCTCCCTGCTGCTCTCCCTGTCCACAGACAGCTCCTGGGGCTGCGGGAGGAAGAACAAGATGGAGCTCCTCAGCCTCTCCTGCTTTCCTGGAAGTTATCTAATCAGCTTCCAAGGACTTTGCCTCAAATTCAGTCATAAAAATACCATAGGCACTGTGAGTTTCTGCTGCTTTGTCTTCCTTATTGTCCTCCTTGCCAACTTTGCCCCACAGTGACAGAGAGGTGGTGCAGACAGGTGCAGAACACCACCCTTCTGCAGAGTGAGCATCTGTTCCCTGCACACCGGAGAGCAGCCCGTGCACAGCACCCTGCACATCCCAGGAGGATGCTCCAAAAAGAGAGGGACTGAGAACCCAGACTTCGGGCTGTGCACCACAGTGTGCAGTGCTGTGTGAAATAAAGCGGGGAGACGGTCAGGAGGGAAAGAGGGAATGGGCCTGGAGCTGCGTGCTGTCAGTGGTCCTACCATGGGCAGTGGCGTGCCCCTGAGTTTGAGAAAGAGCTTTGCTTGGCTGAGGGTTGAGAAGCCCTTTTTGCGAATGTCACAGTGCCTTGGGAAGAGCAAGCGTCAGCATTAGCCTAGCACAGCCCTGCAGGGCATCTTTTCAAAATGGAGAATTGCTGGCAAGCCTGTAATACCGCAAAGGGGAAATCCCTGGAAATACCAGGCCGGGTTGGCTCCTCTTGCCAGCCAGCATCACCCTGTGCGTGTCAAACCCCCCCGGCCCACAGAGCCTCCTGGATGCTCCCAAGGTCTTTCCTGTTCCTGCTGCGAGGAGGCAGAAGGCGCGCCAGTGTAATTGCCGCACGCCGCCGGCTTGCCCCAGCCAGCTCTGCACAGCCAGAGCAGCTCGGGTTGCACCTGCGGGAAGCCAGGAGCACCTGGCCGTGCTGTGCAGCAGGAGAGCAGGCTGCTGGCGGCCCTGCCTTCATCCAGAGGAGGCCAGACTCATCCAACCAACGCAGCTCCTGCACAGCAAGGCATCAGCCGATGGCTACAGCATCCTCACCAAGAAAAACCACGGCTGTTTAGAAGTGGAAGACGGGAACACTAAGATAATGAAGGGAGGGAGCAGGAGCAGGAGGTGTTTCTGTGTTTGTTTTTCCACTGAAGCAAACACACCAAAGATTCTTGGGGAAGAGTGGAGGACAGAGTACGGGCTGTGCACAGGTCCCCTTGCACCAAGCACGAGCAGCAGCAGAGAACTGTTCTGGGCTGCTCTTCTTCCACCCTACTCCTTTACAGAAGATCTCTCATGCCTTGTCACCTTCCCCATGAGACCCCCACTCTAGAAACCAGGGCCCACTGGGCTGGGATAAAGGCTTCTGCTGAATCCACTGTTGGCCAAGCAATACAAAGATAGCAGAGGACCACAACTTGAGGAGCCCATGCGGTCGTGCAGAGCACAAAACCTCCCTTAGCTTGGCTCTGAGGCATCCCTGTTCTGCTCCAGGACATCATCTTCCTTTCTGGGTATTTACAAATGCCTCCTGTGACCCCCCTACATCTCTGCAACACCAAAATGCCTGGGCATCTGTAGCTGGCTGCACAGGGACCTGCTCATCCTCAGCACAACCTCGCACAGAACCGGAGCATTGGCAGCCCAGATATCTCATAAGCAAGTGAAAATGGTCCTCATGCAGGCACCACAAGACAGCCCCAGGGACCACCAGCCTGCCCAGTGCCAAGAGAGCTGCCAGAAATCCAGCGCGGAGCCAGACGTCCCCAAATCCACTCATTATCCAGCTGCTAATAACCTCACCAGATGCAGAAAAGTTCAAGATGTTATCCCTACACTGAAATGTTTCCCAGGGGACAAACCAGTACGCTCGAGGAAGAAAATGCCATGGGCGCAGAGTCGGAGCCCCATCACAGGTCCAGATAACAGCCAGCAGGAAGCCCGCTGCCATGGACACCGCCAGGAAGCAGGAGGGCACCACTCCCTGCAGGGCACCGTGGATGCTGTGCAAGGCACCGTGCATCGCTGGCCACCCCGGTGCAGGAGACCCGTGAGAAACGCTCTATCTGTGGCGTGCCTCACACACATGCAAGATAAGAGCATCGCCGTGACTGCAGGCAGACCGCTCGAAGATGTGGTCAGGAGGGAGCTGGGCAGAAACAGGATGGCCTCGCTCTGGCCAAATCTCCCCTCCTCAGGGAGGACGGAGTGACTGCAGGCGTGCGGATCCCGCAGGTGTACGATGCCTGCGAGAAGCTCGGGTGGGAGCTGGGCACTTCTGGAGGAGAGCTCTCACACACTGAGGACCCACGGGCGGGACCTACATTGGAAGCCGGAGCAGTGGTCACCTTCTCTATTCCTCTCTCTCTCTCTTTCTTTCTTTCTGTTTCCCTCTTAAAGTTGTTAAGTAACACAAGGTTTATTGCCATTTCTTATAAAGTCACATAGTTTAGCCGCACAGCTTAGACAGATATCACTGTGAGAGTGACAACACTTCTAAGACCATTCTACTACAGAGATTCTCATTAAAACTGATTGTTATGTTTGGACCTTGAGTGTTGTTTTGCCTTAACCTAACCGAGGCGATTGGTGAACCCAGTCACCCTCCCTCCCAGCGCGGGTGGGACACGGCACCCACGCATAGGGACCAGTCTGCGCGGTGCTGCCGCCAGCACGGACCCCCCCCCCCCCCCCTACGCTGACATCCCACACTTCCAGGACTCCAGAACAAAGGGTCCGCGTTCAACCTGCCGCACGCACATACACGGGGCTGCCCTCGGGATCGCAAGCAAAGTTTGCGGATGCCCAACCGCTCGCAGGGCCAGGCAGGGCGGCCAGCACGACGAGCAGGTGCCGGGCGGGCGGGGTAACGCCGCCCCGACCCGACGGAGCCCTGTTGCAGCGCCGGGCTCCGCGCAGGGCCGCCGCGGCCACACGGCGATGTCAGGAGGCGAGCACCGCGCCCGGGGAACGCAGCCCCCGCCGGGGAACGGCCGCTCCCCGCCG
>NC_034438.1:69859675-69988698 GCF_002078875.1 Numida meleagris
AGGGCCAGGTCTCAGCCGGGAGGTGTCCGCGGGCGCCCGGTGCGGGGCTTCGTAACCGCGGCTCGGCGCCCCGCCCGCCCCCCCACCCCTCGGCAGCCGTGCGCGGTGTCGAGGAGTTTTGCGGTGCGGTTTGGGGTGCGTTTCCCTCGGAAGCACCTTGTTGTCGTCTGCCCACAGTCACGGCGCTGCTGCTGCGCGGTGCTGTGCGCGACCGCTGCGCCCACGTCCGCGCTCAGCTCCGCACCGGGCTGGCTCGGTGGTCCCCGGCAGCGGACATCCGCTGGCACGTAGCCGCACACCTGCACACACGGCTCACCGCGCCCGCGGAGCGGCAGCCCGGCCCTGGGGCCATGCCTGGTGCCGCTGGGCTCGGCGAGCGGGTGGCAATGCTTAAAATCAGTCTCAGGGCACAGGAGATGCCCCTGGCCGGCTGCCCAGCTGACATCGCTCCGGCCCCGTGCCCACGTCCCACAGCCATCAGTCGGTCGCGGCGGGGACAGCGCTGCAGCACCGTGTTCTCCAGGGGAGGGATGCTGCAGTTCGGGTGTCCCCGCGCTGCTTCTGCGGTGCTATGCAAATCTGCCAGCGCCTCTGAGCAGATGAAGTCCTTCTGGTCTTCAGGAGCAACCCAGCATAAGAAAGATGCGGAGCTGCTGGAGCGGGCTCAGAGGAGGGACACGAGGATGATCGGAGGGCTGAGCAGCTCTCCCGCAGAAAAAGGCTGAGGAGTTGGGCTTCGGAGAATGGAAGGCTCCAGAGAGACCTCACTATGGCCTCCCAGTACATGAGGGGAGCTCATAAACAGGAGGGAGAACAGCTTTTTGCAGTTAGGTAGTGATAGGACGAGGGGGAATGGCTTTAAACTGAAAGAGGGGATATTTAGGTTGGATGCTAAGAAAAAAAGTGGTGAGCTGCTGCCCAGAGAAGCTGTAGGTGCCCGTCCCTGGAGGTGTTCCAGGCCAGGCTTGGATGGGGCCCTGGGTACCCTGAGCTGCTGTAACCTCAGCTCCATCCCCATCTGCTGAGGACAAGGGGTAGCAGGTCTGTGGTAGGTTTGCATGTAGGAAGCCTCTCGTTGGCTGCACCCAATTAGCACTGTATTTAACAAGGGCCTGCCTCGTTTCCACCTCTCCTGCTGTAATTATTTTCAGCCCTGTTAAGCTGAACGTCACTGGCTGCGGCATGCACATGATGGCAGACGGTATGGAGGCAGAGCACGGACTTCAGGGGCTGATTTAAACACCGGCCTTGTCAAAACTGGTGGGCTTCTCAGAGTTTCAATGTGCCAGAGAGTTTATTGTGTTGAAAAACGTCGAATTATCAGAGGATTAAGGAAAATTAATTCGCTTTTGGAACTTCTTCTCCCACAAAACGTTGCCATAAACAACACCTTAGTACTGACAGAATAAAAACTTTTTTTTTTTTTTTTTTTCCCCCAGAGCAGGGGCTCTGGAATGGGGCTGTCATTTTTTCCCAGTGGACCATGAACTTTAACTTATTTACCTTGGATTGTCGCCTCAATCCCAAAGCACCAGAACACACCAACGAAGAGGTTTGTATTTTGAAGAGCTCCTGAGGCTGACAGCGAAGTGCACAGCGGCAGTTCCATGATTTAGCACCTCAGCGTGGCCCGCAGCCTCTCGTGGGACGGGATTGAATTATGTCAGCTCTGCGTGCTGAGGGAAAGAGGTTTGTCCTCTTGCACCTGACACTTCCCTAGGCCACAGCAAGCTAATGCTCTGTAAAGGAGCTCTTCACTCTGAGAAACCAAGGAGCCGTGGCACTGAGTCAGGGCAGCGCAGGGAAGGGAAGGAGCGAAGGGCTGCTCTGGTGACGGTCTGCGGAGCTGCCAGGAGCGGCCTGGCCTGCGAGCTGGAGCAGCACGAGCGCTGCAGAGAGCTCCTATGACGGGCCCTTGGCACTCCCCTCTCATGGCAAGGCCTTCACTCCCTGCTCCGTCATTCTACCTGGAAGACAAGCCCAAGCTTGGGATAAAAATTAACCCGGGTCAGAATAAAAAAAAAGAGTCCTGGGCCTGGCTCTGTCCAGGGCAGGACGCCACGGTACAGAATCAAGTTGCCCTGCTGTGTGCTGGCATTTTTGCAAGCAAGGGCTTAGGTAAAGCACATGAAGGCGATGGTGGTTCAGCCCAAAGACCCTTCTAGCCCACCACTGCCCAAGGCAGTGCAGGCTGAGGCCTCCAGTACACAACTGTTGTCAACCCAGAGGATTCCTGAGCCAGCAGAGGAGTTCTGCCTAGTTTATAAGTGCCAGCGCAGGCAGTTGGAACTACTGGACTCCGAGTGCTCCATCTCAAACTCTTGTTTTCCAACCACAACAGCTGGATGTGGCTGCACAAAGTATCCTCATGAATTTCATGCAGAGATAACCTCTGTTCAGAACAGCCCAGGATTCACAGTTACCACAGGTTTTGCAGCGGCCAGTAGGACCAGCACATGGCTAAGCTAAGGCTGTGTGCTAGGCCCATCTAGGCCCAGCTCAGATCCCATGACACCAGTTCAGTGCATCCATCCAGCACTGCTCAGGAGCCTCAGAGTTGGTGGAGCAGAAGGGAATCAGAGCATGGCCCATGAGAGCAGGCTAGCTTGGTAGAGGCCTTGTAGTTATTGCCATTTCCACGATGGTTTAGGAAGGAAGCACTGGTCATACACCAAGCATTGGTGATTAATGATCAGAGGAACGCCAGTAAACATACACGTGGAGCAAAACCAAGAACTTTTAGTAAAAATAGCATTGTAAGTATACTTCTAATTTCCATGTCAGGATTTAAGAGAGAATGCCTTTCAAAAGCCAAAAGCAGCAGCAATCTGTACTTTTGTGCATGCATGCATAACCATGAGTCAATTAGATGAGCAACTATAAAGCAAATCCTTCTGTCTTTCGAGCTTCTCTAGTTACCTGGCATCCTTTTAAAATTGGTGTTTTTTTTCTTCCAAGATACTGTAGTAAGACATCAGTAGCGCTTTCTTATCACCCCACACTGTCAGTGTGCAGAGCTGCCACTGACACGCAGTGGATCCATCTCGCTCTTGCCCATCTATCCACTGCAGGGTTTCCACTCTCCCCAAAACCTCAGCTCCACTTTGAATGTAAATTCGTCCTGCGTGTCGGCCTCTAGAGGGCTCTGCCAGCTCAGACTGCTGTCATTCTCCCAAACTGGCTGATAAGCGTCCTTGTGTCTCTGGTAGAGCTGGGCATACAACGTGTCTCAGGTGAACAGAGGCCCTTGCTGCACTCACCGTAGTCTGTGGCTTTGGCTGTCACCCAGCTGGCTGAGAGCAACACGGGCTGTGAATGCTCCCTTTCCCTTTCTCTGTAAGCATGGATGACTTTATGCACATTAGGTTTAGAGGAGGTACAATTTGCTGAGTGGGCTCAGTCTAAAAATTTAGAGCAGATGTCTCCCCTTACAGCATGGCCTGCTGCATGCTGCTAGTGCCTGCACTGCAGGCACACCTGGAATAAAGCACCACTCAGCAGGAAAGCAGGGCAGCAGAATCAGGATAGGGAAAAAAAGCTGTATTTATCTGAAGCGCTTGACTCACTGCGTCTGGAGAACTGAGCTGCAGGACCAAGAGTTAGGGCAGCCCCAGGGCAGAGGAGAAAGCTATCAGATCCCATTCGCTAGAGGCACGAAAGGCACTTCTGTGCTCTAGATCCATGGAGACCAGCAGCTAATTCAGGAACTAGTACCTTTTTTTTTGGGGGGGGTGTTATCCAGTCCAAATGGTTCCACCCCTAAAGTGCTATATCCCATGGGTCAAAGCACCATCCATGCTGGAAACTTGGGCACAGCAAAGAGAAAAGATGGATTCCCTTCAAAACCTCGCAGAAATCGAGTCAGAAAGAACATAGTCATGTGGACTTGCAACGGGTGTCAGAGGCAGGGACATCACTGAAGAAAGAGAAGCATACCTGTGAGGCAGAGAGTGCCACACACTCATCCTGGTCAACTGTGGGTTCAAAGATTCAGCTGTCACCAGCAGTCCAAGCTGCCATGGCATGCCCATAGCCAGCTGGCTTCATACCAAGATGAGACCTCCTCTCTTGTGCAAACTTAGTGTTGTCAAAGGTCTGGCCAGCCAACAGATGGCTCTGCTTAAAGCTGAACAAAGAGTAGGGGTAGTTCCCAGCATTTTCCAGCCAGGCAAGAGACATACCTTGCGCCCCTATGGACTACCACAGGAACCAAAATAAACTGGAGAGACAGCTCCACCCTCCCACATTTCATTTCACCTACCCCAGCCTGAGCCCCATAGCAAGGTGTCCTCCAGCTTCCAGGCCTTCTTCAGGCCCAGCAGTCACCTGGAGAAAGCAGCATGACTCAGCAGCTGCAGGCTTAAGTGCATGCTGTCCTGGCAAGTGAGCCACTGAAGGCACCATGTGTAAAAGAGTAGGTTCCCCTCCTAACCAGTTAAGTTTACGTACCAGTGAGGAAATGCTCTTGGTTTATTTATTTATTTTTGTGATTTTACACGCACAGAAAAATCTCTTTCAAGACTCTCAAGAAAAGCCCTGCCTGGTTGGATCATTTGCACCATGTTGTGGTACCACAATCACTATTTCCTACAGATCTTCAGCTGCATCCCTCAGTCACACAACACAGAGTGAACAGGATGGGTAAAATTCCTCTGACACCTTCCAATCTACCACAAAGCCTGGCTAAGTCCCCAAATGGCCCTACATCTACAGCCTTGCTTCCAGGGGCAGGTGAACTCCTCACAAACATCTGTTCTCTCTCTCTTTCAGATACAGATAGTTGCTACTGGGGACCTTCCACAAGGTGAAAGAGGAGTGATGAGCTCCATTTTTGCTATATCTCTTCTTCCTCTTCACTAACAACTTCCTCCAAGTCCCGAGATCCCTGCTCTGCTCTCCCTTTTACATAGGCTGCTTTGATCTGTTCCAGCTCACACAGCTCTGTCTCCAGCTCTTCCCTGTGAATTCTCCTCCGGTTCCTCAGCAGTTTCATGGGGAAGGGGTTTAAATCATTGAAGGCAATGTTCATCAGCTTCCTACAATGGAAAAGAGGCCCGGTGAACCCATTTACAGGCTGAAATGGTAGCAGATATCCAAGTGTTTTAGGAGAGTGGGACTTCCCAGACCAACCCTCCCTAGTGCAGTTTGTTATTCACTACCCCGGATGCTGCAGAGAGTATTTCAGCTCTCTGCGTTCAACAGTCACCAAGCAGCAGAGTCATAAAGAAATCACAGGCAATTGCTTCTTGCACAAACAACAACCCAAGGGAACCTTTTAAAGTATACTTTTAAGGTACACTTTAAAGGTATGGAGCACACAGTGAGGAGAGGGGCTATCCAAAACCAACTCTGATGACTCATATTCCTTGGAGGAGGAACAGTCACTATGCTCAGCTCTTCTGATTATACAACTGTTCTCCTCAAGCACTTGGTGCTATTAAAGGCCAAGAGCAACGCTGCGTTCCCAGATACCCATATCACTTAAGCTGTAAGAAACCCAGCAGGTAGGCCTGCCAAGTTCCAGCTGCTGAAAGAAGAGGGCTGGCCCAGACTTTCTGGCCAGGCCTGTCGTAGTATGACTTTGTCCCAAGCCAAACAGGCCTTAAGTAAAAGCATGCAGGAAAAGGGAAAAAAGAGGCATGTAGATCTATGTCCCGTTGACATGCTAATGTACACATCTCTGTTAACAGGCAGGTCACATCTCTTTTTAGGCTGATGTAACAGATGAGCAAGTACAGACCTAGGATAGGAGACTGACAACACCCCGCAGTCCGTCCTACCTGCCATCCACGATCATCCTTGTGAAGAAACGCAGGTACTGGTAGATCTCCACATTGTCATGAATTCTTAGGATTTCCTCCTCATTGTATTTAAAAATTGCAAGAGCATAGCGGAAAATCACCTGGAAGGTTGAAAGGCAATTCAGTTGGCAAAGTCTTAGGCAGTCGAGGGATCAGGCTCTCTTGGCTTAAAACATGGGGTAAGGGATGCACACTACAGTACATGGTGGCTTCTGGGCTCCTCCTGTACTCTGTAGGCTGCTTTAGGATGGGCCTAAAGAAGCACAGAGCTAAACCCAAAAGAACAAACCCAAGAGAACAACCCCCTGTAAGCTAATCTACAACTCTAAAGCATACCACAGCCTTCAAAAGGACCCTAAAACTAATCTCACAACAGTTTTCCAGTTCTCCCTAGGCAGGGGGACAGTGCAAAACTCACAGTTATTTTCAGGAATATTAAATCTCTGCCCATCTTCTGATCCCTGTATCTGTCTGCTCTCAGCTGTGTCTGGGTGGTAGAGCAGAGGACACCATGACTTGTCATAGAACTGTTTTATAGCAGGACTACATGCTAAGAAATGCTAGGGGCACCATGCACAATATCAAAGACTTGGTCTGCCTGCAGGCATAAAGTACATAGCAACGGAGGATGAGATGTCAAGGCACCACACTGAAGAGGCAGAACAGGACAACAGGCTCATCCCCACACCTCTTTGACACATGTGAATGTTCATCACTCTGCTGTCATGTCAGATGTGGTGTAGATGGAAGGAAGGCCATATTAAGGGTTTCACCTTAGTTCCTTCATACAAGAAGGCATCCCACACTCGCAGGAGGATGTCACTGACCAAGCTGTCCACAAAGGCCACCAGAAACCAGTTGAAGGTGATGAGTGAGACATCAATCTGATACTGCTCAAAATGAGCCATGAGACGAGGCAGCTTCTCTGCCAGGAAGTCTTTGAAGACTCTCTGATCTACCTAAACTTGACCAAAAAGAAGAAAAAAAAAAATTAGCAAGCAAAAACCATCCTAGTGGTGAAGGAGAGGAACAGTGCAGCAGAACAGTGGCCTACACATGCCACTGGTGTTGCCTTCTAGCCTAGATATAGCCCAGGAAGAGCACAGCATCCTTTGTCTCTCAGCCCTTCAGAATTACTGAGCAGTATACTTCCGTGTGGTACCAAGCGAAAGGTGTGGAGCTGAAACAGGGCTGAGATGTGCAGAAATGTGCTCTTCTCACATAGTAAGAAGAGTTCCACATCTCAAAGTCACAAGGGAAAACACTGACACATCTTTCCACATTAATCTTACTGTAATTTTCTGTGATGTCATGCACAAGCAGCTGAATGACAGGGACTAAAAGCATGCCCAGGTCTGAATGACTGGACATGGCCTAATAGACTAAATACATAAGACCGCTCTCTGCCTTCACAAGAAAGAGCTTATCTTCTCACTTCGCTTCTTTGTGGGCTCACTGCTGTCTGTGCTTTGCTTATAGCTGCATGAACCTCAACACACAAATGCAGCTGGTGAGATCCTTTAATCAAGTTTATAAAGACTTCATCTCAAGGAAGCTGTGGTTCTGTGAGAGGAAGTGTACAGAGCAAGACCAGGGTTAGGTCTTTCCCTACACCATATCATATTACTATACCAGTTCTGTCAGCCTACTTAGCTTTGGCCCTGTAGTACAAACCAGACAAAGTGATATGTTTTAGTCTTTAAAATCTATAAGAACTAAACCTTAACATTCTCAGCCAGCTTTCACTTTATCAAGCCAACTCACAAAGACCCTAGGCCTACCTCTTTACTTGTGCCTTGGCTAGATTTTCAGGGGCCAAACACAAGGCCAGGAAGTCTTTCCAAAAAAGGCTCACTGATGGTCATTTCTCAACAAACATAGGAGAGCCTCCTGTCTTTTTTTTTCCCCTAGCAGTCACTATTTGTCAAGTATTGACCGCAGTCTGTCAAATTTCACTGTCAACACTACCTGCTCCAGATCAGTACACCATAGACATTTTGCTATCTGCACAATAATTTGGCTGCTTCCCAAGTCTCCGTGGGCTGGCCTTTTCCCAGAGACTTGGGAAACAGCATGGCCCTGTCCCAGTAAACTCCAGTCAAACAATTCAGCATCACAATCAGTCACCCTCTGCTACTGATGCCCACAGCAGTAACTCCTTTCTCTGTGAGATGATCATGCACAACAAAGACACCAAGATCATGGCTGGGCACACCAGACTGAGTGCTGTTGGGTGTAAGTGCTACAGTCACACCACTGAACTTCACGGAATGTATCTTGGCTCTGTGTCCATCTGGAGGGACATCTTACATCTGATACCAAACAACATGCCTTAAAACCTTGAAATCCACTGACTTAAAACAGGAAGGTAAAACAACATTTTATATCAAACGGCAACAGAGCTTTCTGATCTGCATGGAGCTCCAAAGCCAAAGTTAAACTGCATTTGATCATAAACTGAAGCACAGTTCCAGTACTTTCCTCCATCTGCACAGGGCTCCAAAGACAGAGAGCAGTTTCCAGAGTAACATCAGCTCTAGAAAGGCATTTTCTTCATATTTGGTTCTACATGTCAGAGTTAGCCACTCCACTTTCACTGGGTCCTCCTAACAATAAATAACTGTGCAGTTAATGGGCACCTTTCCCCTGACTAACCTGACATCCAAGTGATTATTCAGGAGTGGTGCCCCATTTCTTCAACAACTTTGTAACTGCAAAGGAAAGAACTACAAGGTGATGTCAGCTGTCAGAAGTCAAACGCACTGCAAGCTGACTGCTTGTTTTTAAACCTTTACTGTAAATCACTGCATCAGAGTTCAAGCAGGAGTGAGGGTGCCAGCTCACCTGTGATGTTATCAGGGTGTCACTATAGTAGTCTGCTGGCATTAGGTTCTCCACAATATGGACTAGACACCAGAAAGCACTTTCCTCATCTTCCAGGACCAGCAGGGCAACAGCTGCCAATCTGTGATGAACAAGACAAAGTGAGGCATTATGGCAATGCAGGAGGAGACATAGTCCAACATAGGAACAGGAGAATCCAAGATTCTTACTGGCCTGTCTCTAGCTCTGGAAGAGATTGTAGTTGGTCAGAGAATGATCTGTTCTGCAGGCTTCTGAAGGAACCTAGGGTCTATGCTTTCCTTTCCTGTGCGCCTCTGCCAGCAAACAGGAAGCATCAAAAACAAAGCTTCTGCAACAAAAGCAGGCTCCCAAGCTAATGGAATGTTCTGTAGAGATCTTTGCATTTGCAAAATGTGCTGATTATGGCTGTTTCAACGTAAGAAACAGCTCACTCAGAGGTATTTCATATTATGTGACCTGGCTCATCTCATCCTCCCATCCATCCACCCTTACTCCCTCTAGCTCTGACGTACCACTTTTCAGCTAGATGGGAAGAGTTCAAGGCTGGGGAAGCATGCAGAGGCTGGATCAGGCTTTCAGCAGCGTGATCTAGTGGAAAGTGTCCCAAGGAGGGCAGGGCAGGTTGGGACTAAACTATCTTTAAGGGCTCCTTTCAATCTGATCCATTTTTATGATTCTATAATACCTAATTTCAAGGGCTTTCTAGAATGGAAAATGCCTTTCTGAAGACCATCCAAAGAGCAATAGGAATAGCTTACACAGATTTTCCTCGCATAAAAATGTGCAACCAGAAACTTCCTTCTTACAGCTAGTGACTGGTGCCTCTTTCCACTCTTCTAAGAAGTCTGTTTTTATCTTTTCTCTAGCCAAAATTTGAGAAGTGAAAGAAGCTTTCAGATTCCATGAGCCTCACAGACTAATGGAGCTGGAGCTGTTCAGCCTGGAGAAGAGAAGGCTCCAGGAAACCTGGTGGTGGCCTTCCAGCAATTAAAGGGGGGACTATATGAAAGAAGGGACAGACTCTTTAGCAGGATCTGCTGTGATAGAACAAGGGGACATGGTTTCAAACTAAAAGAGGAGGTATTTAGATTGGATATAAGGAAGGAGTTTTTACAATAAGGGTGGTGAGGCACTGGCACAAGTTGCCCAGAGAGGCTGTGGATGTCCCATTCCTGGAGACATTCCGGGTCAGGCACCCTGATCTAGTTGTAGGTGTCCCTGTTTATTGCAGGACAGTCGGACTAGATGACCTTTAAGGGTCCTTTCCAATTCAAACGACTCTGTGATTCTTCTTCAGATACAACAAGACCAATTTCCTTAGCTTCTCCTCGTGCGACATCTGCCCCAGCTTCTAACACTTCCTAACATTTCCTCCAATTGTTGCCAGACAAAAGCAATCACCAGGGTGTTCTGCCGAGCACATTATGACTCACAGATTCAGCCTATATCTCATGACATTACTCTGAGACTGCATCACTCCACCTCTTATAGCTTTTCCTTCCTATTTTGAAACTTACAGAGAAGACAAACAAGTGCATTCTGTTGCTTGCTACAACACAGCAATAACATTGGGTGGAAAAAAGACACCAAATGCAGAATGCTGCAGGAAAATACCTAGAGCTAGTACAGACCTAGAGAGGGACAGGAGCCTGGGACTGTTTGAATCACAGCATAGAGAAAGTATCCACACTGTCTCAGTGCTATCCCATGAAGAAGCAGCATACCTGCTTCCTCACCTGTTCAGTCCCTGGCAGTATCCAATGGCAGGATTGTGCCAGGAGAATGCCAGAAGCACCCTTCGGAGCTTGGGGATGAGCTGGGAAGTGGGAGATGAAAAATGTTTGTTGTTTGTCAGTGTCCGGGGCAGGTCGAGCTCAATCTGCCGGCAGGCAGGGTGCTCAGTGCTCTTGCTCTGTCTTAGCAGCCGCTGGTAGTGGTCGGGCAGATGGCTGCAGTGCCGGCTCACAATCCACTTCCACACCCGCTGCCGATGCTCCACAGGAATGCCACTTCGAATAAGGCTTTTCAGCTCTGCGGAGGGACTCAGCTCTCCAATGCTATTCCACCTGTCACGAAGGGGCTTCTCCACTACCTCTTGGCTCCGCAGGTTGTTGGACTTCATCTCCAGGGCTTGAATTTTGGCCAGAAGTTTCCAGTCCTCAACTTCGTAGTCAGGTACAGTCATAAAGCCGTACTCGTCATACTCACTGGAAGGGCACAAGGCAGAGGTTAATTCAAAAGCCACTTCTGGTCCACGTGTCAAAGGCTACTGCCATGCTCCTGTCACCCATGGCAGAGCACACACACTTCTCTGCTGCTCCTCTGGCAGCCGCGCGCATGAGCCTGTCACATCTGCTGTCACAGAACCATGAAGACAAATGGTGGCCTGCACCAACAGCATAGACAGACATGAACTCAAGGGTAGCTCTGCTCTGAGCTGCAGTCTGACCCCAGCAGACCTTTTCTCTCACTCCATCTGTTCTCCTGCCCACAAGGTAGTATTTTGCTTAACCTGTGTACCTTCTCCCTGCCATGTCCTAGGACAGAGACAGTTCTGCAGGAAAAGACTGCAAAAGCTTCAGAGCATCAGAACAAAGAAAGAGACTAGCAGTCCCTTCAGATGTCTCCCATGCACAATGCAAATCTCTTTCTAATCATAAAACTCCAGAAGTGCTGATAATAGTGCTTGTTGAGGGTTTGTGCACCCTCAGTCCACAGGCTGGGCTACTTGCAAGGTATCACACAGAATCACGTGGGTTGGAAGGGATTGCTGGGGATCATCAAGTCCAACCCCTTAATAAAGCAGGTACCCTACCATAGGTTGCACAGGAAACAAGTCAGTCCACGTCCATGCTTGTTTTATCTTTTCTAATGTATACCTATCATATTTATTATTTTCAAATTAATAGTGTTAATCTCAGCTAACATGGGGAGGTAAAGGGATTACAGCTCACCTCTACCTTAATACTTCCTGATCTCAAGGTAGAGCAAGAGCCACACACCCACACCCATACAGAACCAGGCAGGCATCATGCAAGAGACTTGCCAGAGAGACCAAGCCTGGCCTGAGAGTCTTAAGGCTAGCTGGAGAATCTGAGACTGATCAACCACTGATCAGATGTAACAGAATCTGCAATGAAACTAGGGCAGTAATTGTGTAGAAAAGCATAAACACAAAGGTCCTCAGCAGCATTGGTGGCAAAGCACTCTGGGGGACTGCAGTTCAGCCCCACTCCTTACTGCAAGACTGACCCACAGCTAGAAACAGGGCAGTCATGGCTTTGTATGAATGGGCCTAGAAAACTCTAAGGGATAAATATTCTCTACTCTTCAGGGGACCTCTCCTGCATCTCTGTACTCTGCTCTGGTGAGGCTGCACCTCAATTATGTCAGGCCGCACCTCAGGTACTGTGTTCAATTTGGGGTCCCTCACTACAAGAAAGGCACTGAGGCACTGGAGCACATCCAAAGAAGTGCAGAAAAGCTGGTGATACATCTGGAACACAAGGGTTAAGGGTACAGTTAAAGGAGCTGGCATTATTTACTCTGGAGAAGAGGATGCTCAGAGGAGACCTTATCACTCTCTACAACCACCTGAAAAGAAGCTGTAAGCGAGGTGGGGGTCAGCCTCTTCTCCTACGTAACTGGTGATAGGGTTTATATCATTTTTAACTCCCCTTCCTGCAGTGATATGCTACTAGCAGCTGTGCATGGTTTCCATGTTACCATGCTTCCTCTCTCTCTCCTTGTAGGTCATGGCTCCAACTCCCTGCTATAGAGCTGTCTCAGATCTTTCTTGCCTGCAGATTCCCCTCCACTGACAGACTCCTGCAAGGATGTGAACGTCCCCATGTGTTTCCCTCTTACCTCACAGGGTTCAGGTTCAGATCTTCTGCTCCTTCCTTCACATCCCACTGGAGTGCTTCCTGGATCAGGTTCCTCACCAACTCAGCATGGGAGCTGGGCAGGCCACAGACAGTCTCCTGCAGCTTCCGCAAGACCGTCAGGTATTTGCTCTCCATCTGGCAGTTCTGGGCTTGCAGGTAGGCACACTGATGGGAAAACAAGAAGGAATGAGTGAGCTCATTGACTATTCTTCCTGCATTGCCACTGCTCTCTACTAGCTTGGCCCACACATAAAACAAAGACTCCTGAATAGCAAAACCCCAGAAAACACATCCAACTGTTTTCCACAGTTTTTTCCCTGCTGCTTAGAACAGTTCTCTACCACAGACTGAGCTGTACCCTGACAATTTACACCACTCAAGGGACTGAGCTGGAACTTCAACAGCTTCAGCATACACAGTAGCATCACAAAGTGAACATGCCCCTGAGCAACCTCAGTACCATCATGCTGCTACACAACATTTCTCAAGCACAGGAAGCTCGAGTGAGTTCAAACAGAGCAAAACCACCACACTCCAGAGCACGCACAAAGAAAAGAAAAAAAGAAAAAAAGAGAGAGAAATGAGGATTGTTATCACCACTTCACAATTCACAACTGAGGCCATACAGGTGACAAGACTCACCCAATAAATGTTTCACAGGAAGCACAATGAAGATTCTTGCTCAGTGGGAAGCAGCAATTAAAAACAAAACAGAAATCGCAGAAAGAATTAGGCTGCATAGAGAGTGGACAGAAAAGAGCATAGGACACTGCCACACTACCACTTTAATCAGCATTTTGCCTGAAGTCAAGCTTGTCAGTCTGATTACTTCCATTCTGAAGGTGACAGCAGTTGCAGGATCAGAGAATGGCAATAAGCTGAGGTGTACTGGGTTTAAAAAGACTGGGAAGCAAACAGATAAAAGAATGACAATAACACCTCAGAAGCAGCTGTTTGCCCTGTTCCAGCATACAGAGCTATGGGGACATTCCTTGCAACCTAGTAAGAAAGTAACAGGGAAAACCTAGAGAACAAATGCCAGCCTGGAGCAGTGGTTTAGGACCAGAAAGACAAGTCTGATAATAACTAGGTTATGCATACTTACAACACTAGAAATAAAAACAGAGCCTGAAAAAAGAAATTAACTCTGAACTAGCTGCAGGAACTGAGAGAATTGCTACTTTTACAGACCAGGCCTTGTGCAGAAATCAAAACTCGATGGATCCATGACTTAGCCTGCCAAGTCTCAAGAAAATTTTCTCATTCTCTAAGCATAGCAATTTCTTTATTTGTTTCCAAAAGCATAGCTGAATCTACAGGAATCTGAGTTAGTTTTCAGCATCCCTAAGACTGAACTTTGCAAGCATTTGACTGGAGAAAGAAAACAATCATATCTAATCTGGGAACAATACAAAGCAAGAAAATGTTAAACTAAAAATAATTAAGAAAAAAAAAAAACAGAAAGCAAACTTCTTCCTGGTGTGTTTTGTATCAAAATCCATCCCGGTACCCGCTTTGGAAAGAACTTAGGAAAAGCTGTCCCCAAGGAAAAAGAATCACTTTGCCTCACCTTCATCAGAAGGGCTTTTTCATTCTCAGCAACTCTTGTCCAGAGTCGAGTAACCTGGTGGATCTCCGAGTTGAGAAACTGGTTCTGGGTTTTGTATGCATCAATATCATCCTGCCACAAAGCAAAACAGTCAGAGAGGAAGAGTTTTTGAGGGTCTCCAGAGAGACTTCGGGTATGGAATGAGTTAAGGACAAGAAACTATCTCAAAAATGTCATGTTCTGGAGACAAGACAGGACTTTCCAGGACAAATATTGTCTATAAAGGAAATGAAGGCACAACATTAAATAGAAGTGTTATGCACAGAGAAGATACTTGGCAAGTACTAAATGGACTTTGAAAACATATGCACTTTTAAAACACAGAGACAGTTGGATGACAGGAAGCTAAAGAAACAGCTAAATGAGATCAAGAATATTTTTTTTCTATTAAGAAACAGATGCAGATTCCAGCCTCACAACTGGCAGAAAAAAAACACTCCCCATAACAAAGTGGCTCTTTTGGCAATTCTCCACCCCACGCTAACAGTTCATTATAATGGTGCATATGGCAATAGTACAACAGGCTGGATTTGAAAGAACTAGGATGTGTCGGGAAACTGTTTGCAAGAGGGAAACACACACCAACAGAGCAAGTGAAGGCAGGAGGTTAGATTGCAGTAAGCAAAATAGAAGAGCAAACAAAGAGGTGGGCAATCAATGTTGACAGGAACTAGAGCAAAACAGTGTTTTGTTCTACCAGGCTGAAGCTGAGCTACATGCTTTTGAGAACTCTATCAGTACAAGGTGAGGCCCTCCCACCCTGTCTCTAATGCTCATAGAACTAGAAATACATTCTGTGCTTTCCACTAGGAACAGCCTCCCACTCAACTAGAGGGTACAGGAACGGGAGCTCCCAAATAAACTGTGTAATCTCCACACACCTTCAGGTGCTCAATCTCCTCCTGTTGTTTATACAGCGTCTCTGCAGTGATAGTGTTTGCTTCTTGCAGGGGGTCAGAGAGTTTTTGGGCCATCTGCTCTGTCAAGGCCATGATGACTTGCTGTTTGGCATGGTTCTTCTCCATCAGAAGCTGCACGTGCTCTTTGAGTTCCTGGATATGGCTGTCTCTCAGAGCAAGTATCTGCTCAAGTTCTTTCTTTTCCTGCTCAAGAGCTTCCAATCGACTGGTGAGATCTGCAATTTGTCTCACTTTGTGGCGCACTAACTCCAGCCTGTCCTTATCTTCTGCTGCAGTGAGATACATGCTAGATACTCGCTTCTCCCACTGGGCTGCCTCCAGGGCTTTGTGGAGAAGCTTAACCAGCTCCTGGAAAGAGAAAGCAAACTCATTACATCACAGTGCTGCCCAGGGCACTGGCGTTAAGGGACACTACAGACCTGCCATGTAATGAGTGAACAGCTAAAGATCCTCAGGATATCAAAACTGACTCATCTCTGAAGGAAAACGGAATGGAAATTGCTGTATTCATTTCAACTTTCCCACTGCAAAAGTTCTCCCTCGCTCCAAGACACACAAAGGTACGAAAGCTTGCCCCAGCACCGTGCTGCTGATTCATGCTCTGCTGTCTCAGACATTGAAGGAAGAAAATCAAGGATGTAGCTCAGTTACCCACCGTGGGACCTGGTTCTTTTGTCTCTTTTGCTAGAAGAGATACCAGAATTACTGGGGAACCTGGCATTGCTCCAGGCTTGTGGAGAACAGCATCACTCAGAAGAGAGAGGCCTTGCAGTGACCCATGTGCTTGGCTTCTGCAGTCACATCACATCTTAAAGGTGGATCATTGTTCAAAAAAAACATGACACAACTCAACCTGGCAGCTCCTGCCAGCATCATGATACCTACCCAAGACTGCACTTCATATGTATGTTAAGCAATGCAACACCAGCATGACAACTGCAGAACACACATGGATTTTTTTTAACCTCTCTTTTCCAGCCGGACTGCTAGATGTGTTTCCTAGCAATGGTTGACGGACATCTGTGTTTCCCTTGTGCTGGGCACCATCAGGTTATGTACACAAGGGTGACACTAGGAGCTTCAGCTGAGTGCCTGCTCAGCCTAACACCAAGGTCAAGGGAGTCCCTGTGACCACTTTCAGGGTCCTGCCCCTAGAAGCAGCAGATTCTTCACCACACTCACCTTCTGTGACTTGACCTCCTCTGTGAGTGTCAGCATCTGTTGCTGTAGGACGCTCACTTTATCCACTGAGTTCCTCTCCCGGGGCAGCTCTTCTGCCAAGCTACTGTTCATCCACTTGGCTTTCCTAAACAAGTTTAACCTAGACTCCATCCTCCCATCCTCTGGGGTCTCCTTCACTGAAAAGAAATAGAGTTAATTTACACAGAACCAAGTTTCTCGCTACAAATTCCTATGTCTTGCTGTGAGGGAACTCACAGCAGCTCCAACTAGAAGACTGACACACAGGATAAGAAACATTGATCCGCTGAGATTCACAAATTGCAGGGATCAGAACCACAGGTGCTTCCAGAATAAATAAATGATGACATTTTATGGCACCTGTAAACCTTCCTTTCACCCTACCTGTCTTACCTACAGCAAATGGAAGCTAGCATCTGTGGAGAGTGCAGGCTAAACTCAGCAGCCCCACCCTACATTTGGGAAGAAAGGGTTGAGGAGAATGAGAGTGTGCAGTAGTCTAACTTCCAACTCAAAGAAACAGTACGGACTAGCAACATGGATGATATTTTTGCCTCTGGAAAAGACTCCTCAGGTAAGAGATGGGCAGATACAGCCTAAAGCAGAGCAAAATGAGTCTTTCTTGTGCAACACTCAGGAAGGAGTGAGACAACATGGTCAAGCTTTCATGTCCCAGAACTACTCGCCACTCTATCCTTCAATTTCCTGCTGAGTCTGACTCACTGGTGAATTATGTCATACCCATACACATCTGAGTAACAGGCACCTGCACACTGTGCTTCCACTTCTGCTTCTTGTTCAAGGTGCTCTTGGAATTTATTGAAATTAAAGACATTCCCATCATTCCCCCCGAGTTGCTTGGAGCCACAGATATTGTAGACAGTGTTTCTGAAACAAGAAGAGATCAAAACAGACTAGTGAACAGAAGAAGCGATGAACAGTGCAGCCAGTGTATATTCAAACTACCCAGTGACACACTTCTCGTTTTTCGTGCTTCCTCACATCTCGTCCCTCCTCCCAGAACCTGCTTCCACCACTTGATTAAAAAAAAAAAAAAAAAAAAGAACCATTCATGGCACTGGCAAATCTAAGGAAAGCAAAGTTAAAACTGGCATATATGAGGAAGATGCTACAAAATTGCTACCATCGTAGCCAAGTGAATCAGGTGGAGATGTTCCTCACGTCCTTCAGCTCTGTACATACAGGCTGGACAGAAGGCAACAACAGATCAACCACAATCATTCCTTCCTTCTCTCTCTCCCTCTCCTCTTCCTCCCTTTGCTCAGTTCATTGCAGAAGCCCTCAGATAGAAACAAAAGCTCAGCTCTCTACAGCACAGCCAAAACTGCCACAACAGTCCCAGTTGAAGCTGCCACAGGTCCTGTGATCTGAGTCACATTTAATAACCTTGCCACAACTGATTTGATAAGCTTTGATACAGTAGAGAGATTCTGGAATAAAAATGCAATCAGATCTAGAAGCAGTCCATCACAGACTGTTTGTTACAGTTGCTGCTTTCAGATGCTGCCGGAACTAAAAGATGCCTCCACAGGATCATGAAGAACAAGCAACATGCCAGCATTTTTTGTAAAACCTATACAAGAAAGTGAGACTTGCTTATCTCTACATAAGTCCTTTGCCTTCCCATCAGCTGAAAGAAAATAAGCCCCTTGTTCTGATACCTACAAAAGACTTCACGTTAGCTACTTCTTTACTGTTAATGAAGCTGGGACTTAGATATTATTCTCCTTTTTTTTCTGAGGGTCTAGAGCAGAAGAGCAGAAATTTCTGACTTTGGGAAATTGTATTGGCAGAAAAGATCAGCAGACCTCCATTCCCTGTAGGCTGCAGTGGACATTCACCTGATGCAATTTTCCTGCTTTTCTTTATCTCATGCTACACTGTTTTTCCCATGAAACCAGAACAGCTCAGGGATCTGATGAACTTAGCTGAAATCATACACACTACACAACAGAACCTGCAGAAACGTTCACAGAACCAAGGCAGCAATTTGATCTGAGGATGAAAAGAAGCAATTATTATGCAAGCTAGCAAAAGGAAGGCTGGGGAGGAGTTTTAATTATAGTATTTTTAATCAAAGTGCAGAGGAGAGAATGCATATCCCACAAAACAGTACAGCTGAGACTGCTAACCTTTGGTACCATAGGAGGTTGTTCTTCGCACCAGCATCAGACTGTAGCCAAAGCAGCAGTGATAAAAAACTACAGACAACCTCCCTTTCAAAAACATTTGGCAAGTTCCAGGCTACCTACTGCACCTGTGACCACCTGCATGCTGTTGGTTATACGTAAATAAGCAATAAGGACACGCTTAAGGACACACTGGTGCAGACTGTCTTTGAGCAACAGTAACTGCTCAAGGTGTGTAATGTGTAAACCCCAACAGAGCCACAACTTGCAATCATAAACATGAAATCAGTGCAGGCAGGCGGACCATTCACATGCCTGAAACTCAGCCAAGGGACAGCAAGCTGTGTAATGTCAGGGCCTTATTATGGGCTCAAATGCCTTGTGCTTGAAGTACCTGCTCTGCAAAGTATTCAGGGTCCTCTGAAGCCACTGGAAAGGGCTTCTGTTGCTAACCTACAGAGTACAGTTCAACCTGCCCAAAAGTCCTTCCAAGAGCAATGTTCAGATGCACCACAGAAGGTAAGCAAACCACCAGCTGCACCTAGGAAAGCCTAGTCAAGCTCTAAGTCTGCCTCTAGGATCTACTGTAAGACAGCTAGATTTTGTGAAGTGGATTAGAACAAGGGGATGTCAAAGAAGTTCCAACAGAAAGTTTGTTTCTTCATAAAACTGCTTCATGGTTTATCTAAGTAGAAAAGTGAAACCAAACCAAACAATATAAAATAGGCAAGTAAGGCATAAAGGTGCAGGCGAGCATGTCAGCTACGCTGCAACTCTCCTCACACACTTACTGTATCTCTGTCCAAGGGTGCTTAAGGGAGATGTTCTGCAAAGCTGTAGCTGTTTGGGGTGCAGGCAAGGAGGCTGCCTGTAAACCCACCACTTCTGTTGGTGTTTTCACTGGAGGCAGAAAGCCCTCATCATCGGCAACGTCTACGTAGAAACAAACCAGAACATGAAAGGCAAGACAGACTTTCATTGGATTTTGACTCCTTAACATAACTTAAGAACCACAACATTTTCTTATATGTAGACATTCTGTGTGCAACACATCAGGATCAAAAGCAGCAGAGCAGGTTTCCCTTATATAAGATCAAATTACAGAAGGTTCCATGTAGAAATAAATTATCTGCTCAGGGACTACCAAGTGACTTCCGGCACTTGCACATGAGAAAGACTAACCTTAAGAAATCAAAATTCAACCCCCTAAACAAATAAAGAACAGAGTTATTGCCGTTCCCTACCTCTGTCACAGTGTTTGATAGTTTTACTGTGTAGGTTACAGTTCACAAATATTTTTTGTTGTAGTACTACTGCTTTCATAGTGAAATGCCAAGGTATTTAAAGCAGACGTTTAGCAGGGAGCAGGTTGGTTGTTTTAAATAAAACATGCATCTAGTAATAGCTAAATATACAGATGCTCTGTCTCTACCCTCCACTGATCCATCAGCCTCTATACTCAAACTGCTAGTAATGTGCATCCTTATTCCACCACCTCTACAAGATTTGCTTACTGCAGACTTCACAGTGGAAAGGAACACCACCAAATATGCAAGCTTCACATGTGTGAGGAAAACCAAGATGGGATTCATGACCATAAGATACCTGAATATTGCCAAACATATGCCGTGGTGGATCAGGAGACAGCGTATTCATGTTCATCTCCAGTAAGGCCACGACCTCCAAACATCAATCCAGGCATTGATAGTTGGCCCATGCATCTAAATAGCTGGGCAGTGCCCCCATCCACTTAGAGATGAGGAGCACCATTCACCACTGGGAGGCTGAAAGCAAATGAAGGGCTTACATACGTGACACTTACTTGTTCTGCCAACTAGAGGTTCATTTACAAGCTGGGAGCTGCCCACAGGAAATCTGCTCTGAGCACTGCAAAATTCCCAACGTCTCACTTGTAGCTGCTGCAGCCAGTACATCATTGCCTGTTTGCTGATTGCCTAAGATAACAGAAAACAGGAAGAAGCAGGCAATCTTATGAGCATAAAACATAATCTGTAGGGCTGACAACCATTGCTCTGCTCACATTAGCAAAATGAAAGCCATCTGAGTCATGCTTATGCTACATTCTCCAGTCCCAAATCTTAATTTGGAAAGACAAAGTAAATCTTCAGCATGGCCTTAGCAACACAACCTCAACAGACAGATGACCAAATTTTAACTGTTTCTGGCTTACTATGTTCCAAGACTAAGCAGAAATGTCAAGATTACTTCAGGTGGGAATCATGAACAGAATTCTCTAAATAGAGACATTCCCAGAGATAAGAATCTAACTAAGCTTCCTGCTGCAGGAACCATTTCATACAGGGGAGCTCATTTTTATTCAGTAAGTTACGCATGGATGCAGGACTCTTAAATTACTTCAGTTCAGCACCCAGTTTGGCTTTTATTCCTATTCTGTTAAAGAAAAGCCATCTCAGTAATGGAAACCCAGTCTTGCAAAAACAGTGCAAGGAACTTAGGTCTACAAGTTAACAGTCCAGGCTGAGAGGATTAACACAAAACTCAAGCTGAGGTGGATTAGCAGTGATGTATCTGTCCTAATGGGAAATGTTTTGTAACAGCCCTCAAATGAAGATGCTGCCTCTTACCTTTAAAGTAAAAACTCTGTTTGGTGTTCTGACCTCAAAAACCCCTTCATCATTTTCCACTTTGCAATCAAAGCTGGCACTGGAGAGATCAATAGAGCCCAAAGGGTTGATGTCCTGTGCAGTCCTGTAGTATAGTAAATGACATTTATTTTCATCGTAAAAGAACCATCGAGACTTCCAGGTCTTGATTGGACCCCTGATGCCTAGCTTATTTAAATAGCCACAGAGTTTTTTTCTGTGGCTTTCTCTGCTGGGTTTCAGCTGTATATTTTCCAGTTCTCCAGGAGTGAGAAGCATATCCTTCTCTTTTGCTGAGGCTCCATTACTCCTACTGTCATCTGAGTTTGGCTCTGTTATCTTGTCTGGAACGGCAGCAACAGGACAAGCACCACTCCCTGGTCCTTTCTTCATCTCTTTCAGGAAATATGCTCAGAATCAAATTGAAACAGGAGAACTTCCAGGTAAATGAGGTACAGCAGACACCAACTATATCAACATTATTATACAACCTGCAGAAGACAAAAATGAGGAATATGCTTAGTTCTCATATATGACAAAAGAAAAAAACCATTCCCTAGCTTTCAAATTACACAGCAGATGTCTCCAGTGTCTACTTTTGCTCATCACTCTTTCCCTTCCTGGGCTTTAATGATCTCTGCATCTCAGCTTTCAGTCTACAATTCCTAAAGTCTCTACTAGCAGCCAGAAACAGTGCTACAATCTTTCAGGAGAAAAGTAAGTACATCCCGTGGCCCTTTCAAGTCAATAGTAACAATCAGGGCATTTGAAGTCACAGACAAGAATATTAAGTATTAGCTGCAGAAAACAAGGTAACAAGCTCTGAAGGGACGCATATTCAGGTCAGTGGCTTTCAAGTAAGCTTACTGCTGCACGCTCAGCTAGTATTTTGAACCACAGTACCTGAAGAAAAACCCATCCTTATGCTTCACTTTTGTCAGCTGAAGACTGCTGTAGAAAAGCCTGCGTACCATGTCCTAGGTCTTATCCAGCAGGCTTCACCTGATGGATTATGCACCAGAGAAAGGGATTCCATGATTCCTACTAAATAGACTTGGTTAATCTATTGTCTAAAGCACCCTGCCGGGTTTCTGAGAGGAATGCAATGAAAAACAGAAAAATAAGGCTGGAAGGGATTCAGGTAGATTCTGAGCCCAGTCTTCCTCTCAGAGAAGGGGCCAACTTCAAATCTGTACCTGACTACTCGGGTTCACATCCACGTGAATTCTGATCTAGGTTCTGGGCAAGTTAGGGAGGAATGACTTTTTGCTCACAGCTGCACACAATTGCCAATGGCCCTTGCATAACCAAAAATAACAACACCCGAGAATAACACCCATTGATAATTTGGTAGGGCTTGTTTTTTTCTTCAGTAAGAGCATAGTTTAAAGCTCAGCTAACGGAAAATCTGCCAGAGGCTGCAGGTTAGATACTGCAGTATCAGAAGCAAATATGGAAGCAAACACATTCTTGCAGGGTTGAGTTGGTGGGAATCCAACTGCAGCCGCAAAACCGTTGAACACTGAACCAGTGGTGTGATGACAACAGGTCAATGGGGAAAATACAAAGGAGTACAAAGAGACACCGGCCAAGCTCATGCTTTTAGGAGCAGCATCCTCCCTACTGATACAGGCTTACACACGTTAGTGCTGGTTAAGTTCCATTATTTTAATGCTGTTTTCTCCTTTTCATTCATTCGCTTTTTAGAAAGTGACAGACAAGGCTCGCTATTTTTTTTTTCTTGAACTTCTTTGACCTTCTTCTTTTTTACTGCCAGGGAGAAGCAGCAGCCTCAAGCTTCCCTGCCAGCATAAGGACTTGCTGTACTGTCCAAAGACTCCAACACGCTTCTGCCTCTGGCCACGGCGATGCTCCGTGGGTCCACCACACAGGTTCAAGTATACTGTCAGAAGAGCTCTGGTCAGATCTGCATTACCAAGAACTCGAGAGAAAGTCTCACCTACTTGCAGGAACTGGAGAGATGCCCCTGGGAGCCACTGTCTCCTGGTGTAGAGCTGCAGGCACCCCCAGCCAGGTAACCACGGCCCCCAGAACAGCTCCCACAGCGAGAGGAGCCCCAGCTTCAAGCCTCCCTCCGCCCAGCCGCTGCCTGGGAGCCGTCTGAAAGAGTCGTTCAGCCGAACGCGGCTCCGGCACCGACTCACCAACGAAAAGGGAAGATCTGCACAGATGTTTCTGGAGCTGCGGGCGCACCAGGCAGCTCCCCCCGCGCTCCCAGAGCCTCCCAGCCCAGCTGCATCCCCGCCGGGGAACAGCAGCGCCTGGCACCGGCTGCGCCGCCTGGCGCGGGGCTGGGAGGCGGGGAAGGGAAGGGGACCCAGAGTGCCCGGCCGGGGGGCGAGGACGGGACGGGACGGGACAGCGGGGGGGGGGAGGCGCCGAAGGGCACGTCCTGCGGCCGCGGGCTGCCACCGCCCCGCGCTTCCTGCCCGCCGGCGTGACGGCACCGCACGGCGGGGCGGGGCGGGGAGCGGCCGAGCGAGCAGAAATAAGTAAGTCCACACAGAAGGTGGAGCTCGAAGCCATGGGAGGCCGGAGTCCCGAGCGCCGCCTGACAACGCCGCAGACAGCGACAACACAGCGAAGGGAGTGAACCACCAGAAGCGACGCGGCAACGCTACCCCGCCCCTCAGCCCGCCGAAGGTGGGGGGGGGCGCCGCGCCTGCGCACTACGCGCACCGCCTACTGCGCCTGCGCCTCCCGCGGGCTGTGCGCGCTCTGCGCCTGCGCCTGCAGGGGGAAAGATGGCGGCGCCGTGTGAGCCCTGCGTGCTCTGCCGCTGCCGCTGATCTCTCCCGCTATGAGGAATCTGCGGCTGTCGAGGACCGGCGGCTGCCGCCCCGCCGCCGCCCGCGGCAGCCCGCAGTGCTTCTGCCTCGGCGTCGATCCCGGCACGGTCTTTGTGGGCTCCCAGAGCGGCCTCCTGGAGCTGGACTCGGGCGCGCAGTCGGTGAGGCGGCGGTCAGGGCCTGCCAGCCTGCTGCTGGGACCCGCTCCGTGCAGCGTTTGGAAGCGGGTGGGGACGGGCATTTCGGCCCACACAGAGCTGCTGGCGGGCTTCTTGGGCTGTTTTGAGTCTATAATATTTACCCGATTGTTTTTTCTTTTTTTCCTTGATGTTTCGATGTGTGAAACACTCATGTAGTTAAATAGTGAAGTACTTGTACATCCTCTGTTTCTCATTGCCATCCATGTGCTGACCTCTCGTGTGCAGCGCTTTGTACGACTGCAGTAGAGGAAATATGCCCACAGTTGCTATTCTGTTATTTTTGTAAAAATTTAAGTGAGATGATGTGTAGTTATTAAGCTGTTGGCCTTTTCTTGTCAAGGTGGTGAGAGAAGTTTCTTTGGCTGTGGAGGGTTTTATGCCAGAGGATGGAAGTGGCTGCATCGTTGGTATCGAGTATCTTCCAGAGCAGGAGTGTGTGTGTGTTGCCACAGCAGCTGGAGACATCCTTCTGTGCAATGTCGGCACAAAGCAGGTAACATCATGGAAAAGAGAACAATGCTGAGGGATTGCAAAGGAAAGCAAAAAGTTTATGGGTTAGTTGTGTATTTATTGCATACCGTGCGTCAGTTAGTCTCCGTTTTCTGGGCAGGTGAGCTGATTTCTGTGGAAACTTCGGGCAGAATCAAGTACAGAGTCTACACTGCATAAACGCACAGAATCCAAACTGTAACTTGAACTTGCATATCCATAGCTCCAGTCCTGCATGCTTGCTCAGTGGGCTGTTGACATACAGTCAGCACTGAATGTCACATCCTGCCCATAACAGGAGGGAAAAGATGACCAGATTCACACATAGTTAGATTAAGGTAAAACAATCCACAGGTGTTTACACACAATCATCAATTTTGGTGAGAATCCATATACTACAGTTATCCCCAAAATACTGGCACTCTAATACTTAGAATCTGTCTTAAATTGTGCAAGTAACCTATATGCCATTAAGGAACAAAAATAAGTCTTGCAGTTACTTAACAACTTTACGAGAGATACAGATTTCAAGAAACAGTAATAGATCTTGGAATTCTTAATGATTTGATGAGAGAAAAAGAACGACAAGAGAAAATGGAGGAAAATGGAGAAAGAATGAGAGTCAGAAAAATGGACAGGAAAAAGGTTGATCTCTAATCTATTTTGAAGGTCTGTTTTGTGGAGTTCCAGTGTCAGCCTGTAGCACTGGAGAACAGGGAATGGGGTGAGTGGTCATCTGGAGGTCATAGTCTCAAACCGGCAAACAGATACAATGACCACAAAGAAGGCGACCCCACAGGGTCCTTCTCAGGCATCCTTTTATGCCTGCTGTGTTTGCAGATGCACTGTCCCAGGGCTGTAAATAAGCAAGTTTGCTAGAACAGGTTTGTCAGAAATAAGTTGGTAGCCAAAACTTGCAGGAAGGGTAGGCCTTATCCCGTTGAGAAAACAGAATATCATACTTGATGAGAGCAGCTTTCAGCTGGCTGTCATGATGATGGCACAACAAGTGTCTGAGACATACCATGCACACCCCATAAAATCATGAAGAGTTTTTTGTTGGTCCTTTACACTGGATTCATTTGACAAACAGTCTCACAGCTATTAGATACTGCTGAAACCAGATACAGACCTCTGCTGTGAAGAAAGGCTGAGGGAGCTGTTCGGCCTGGAGAAGACTCCAGGAAGACCTCATTGTGGCCTTCCAGTACTCAAAGAGAACTTACAAATAGGAGGAAGACAGACTTTACACAGTCTGATAATGACAAGGGGGAACAGTTTTAAACTGTAGATTTAGGTTAGATTTTAGGAGGAAATTCCTCACTTAGAGAGCAGTGAGGTGTTTGCACAGACTGCCCAGGGAAGCTGTGGGTGCTCCATCCCTGAAGGCATTCGAGGCCAGGTTGGATGGGGCCCTGAGCTACCTGATCTGGTGGCTGGCAACCCTGCCCATGGGTAGCAGTTTGAAAATAGATGATCTTTAATGTCCCTTTTAACCTAAATCATTCTATGATAACCTACAGGTTTGTTAACTCTTGTTTTATCAGTCACTAAAGAATACTGTGCTGACATGACTTAACTGAAGAGATAAGAAATCATTGTTATGATTTGTAGATTACTTGGAATAAAATAACAGAGCTTGAAAACACTGAAGGGAAATTAATATATCCCGGCTGAATAAATGGGGCAGAAACTGAGATGCTATCTTTCTGTTGTCTCATTATCCGATTTATACCGTCTTCACTAAAACACTACAACAGCATCCTCTGAAATTTTCATCACTCCCTACATTATTAGCCTAAAAGTCTAAGCAGGTGGAAGTAGGCTTGAGATGACAGTGGTCTGTTTGGGCTGGCTGTCACTGGTTACTTGCAGCTCACCTACTTTGGTTTCTGTTTGAGTTTGATTTGCAAATAGTACTTAAACACAAAACCAGCTGTATCTGAAAAGTGTGTCCTGCATTGCAACTCAATAAAGATGATAAAAGATGTGATATGTGTAAATTTTCTTGCACTATGTGTTAGCATACAGATTTAATTTCAGATCCCTTCCATCAAGGCTTTTTGGCTCATTTTCTTGATTATAAAGTTGTATACTTTTGGTTCAGTTTAGGCACCAAAACAAAAGCCTTGAAGATTACTCTTGGCTTCTGAAACCTTTTGCATGTGGATAGTAGTTACTCTGTATACCAGTACGTGTTCATACTCTGAAAAAAACACGTGCTATTCAATCTTAATTTCTCGAATTGCATTATCTTCTTGTTCATAATAATTGTCTGTTCCACAGCCTTTTGCAAATCAGATGAGGTGGGCAGAGATCTTCTGTCACGCTGTTGTTTATACACCCATAATAGCTCACTGAATCACTGAAGGGGTTGGAAGGGGCCTCTGGAGGTCGTCTCACCCAACCCCCCTTGCTAAAGCAGGTTCCCTACAGTAGGATGCATGCACAGGAATGTGTCCAGGCAAGTTTTGAATGTCTCCAGAGAAGGAGACTCCACAGTCTCTCTGGGCAGCTCATTCCAGTGCTCTGTAACCCTCAAAATAAAGAAGTTTTTCCTCATCTTTGGATTGAACTGCCTGAGTTCCAGTTTGTTCCCATTCTCCCTTTGTCCTGTCACTGGGCACCGCTGGAAAGATCTTGGCCCCATCCACTTCTGTCTGTAGAGGCACATCCAGGACACAGGAATTCTTAATTGCATGTATCTATGGAGGAAGGAAGGAATGCTTGCCAAAGACAAGATAATTCAGTAAGTTACTGATCACCAGCTGATTACATGCATCTGATCACATTTTCCAGTCAGATTTGTAGCATGTAGTTTTTCATAAAAGATTTTAAAAAGACTAACCCCTTCTCTAACTCTTAAGGTTATTTGAATTCTCAACAAAAGGAAGAACTTAGACTAATTTCAAATGTGTTTCTTGACATAATTTCCCTGTCTGTCTTCTTAATGTTTGAATCATTCTCACTACATGGCCACCTGAGTGCAGTCTCCATGGGTATGTAAATCCCATTTCATGTGCAGGAACCTAGATATTCCTTGGGTTTATTTCTGCTACAGAAGAAGGTCCTCTGTCTGGAGTGAGTTCTTCTAGAATACCAATCCATAGAATTTCTGGGCTGTTGTACGTAAGCGTTATGGATGATCTTTGGTTAGAAACGTTTGTTTCTTTCAACACAAAAAGTAAATTATGTCTTCTGACTTTTCTGAGTACGAGAGGATTTCCCTCGGTCAGTGACTGATGGCTTTTGTGCTGCGATGGTGCTACACTGGTGTTCTTGCTCATCTGGGATCTTCTGTCTTACAGGTGGAATGTGTTGGAAGCGTGGACAGTGGCCTGAGTGCCATGAGCTGGAGTCCTGACCAAGAGCTTGTTTTGCTTGCGACAGGTAGTATCAGCTAGCTAGCTTTCTGCCCTTTGGAGTGAAATTCTGTGATCAAAATGTAAAATACAGATGATTTTAAGATACGAAATACAAGATGTAAAATTACAAAATTGCGACTAAGATCTAAAGAAGAGAAAAAACGTCACCTGATTCTATATGTTAGGTTTTGTTTAATTATCAGTGAGGTGCTTTGGTGATCCAAGCTGCAGCTGTACAGGTCCGAAAAGCTGAGCTTTATAGAGAACAATATTGCATTAATCTTTCAGGTCTTCAGGGAGGTATATTTTCCATGTTGAACTAAAGTGTAAAGACTGTGTTCTAAGTCCTTTTGATTGCTTAATCGAAAGGGAACTTTGGCAAGAAATATCTGAATTAAAAGCTCAATGTTATTGACAAGGATACATAGATCTGTAGTAAGTTTCAGGCAAAACAGAATCACAGTACTTGAGGTTGGAAGGGAACTCTGGAGATCATCTATTCCAGCCCAGTCCTTGTGACTCTCACAGTAAACAAAAAAAGTCCCCAAACAGCACATTTTCTTACATTTGAATGGATTTTTTTTTTTTTTAGATTCCATTTTGTGCTCATTGCCTCTTTGGGTACTACTAGTTGTCTTGTCTTCTTTCCTGCACTCCACCTCCCCATCGCTTCCCTCCCCCATAAGATGTTGATGCACACCAATGATTCCCTCAGAGCCTTCTCTTCAGAGCAGTCTGTTTTTTTTCAACCTCTCCCCTTCTATCTGATTCTCCAAGACTTTAATAATCTGTGTGACCGTTTTCTGGACCCATTCCTCTGTGACATTGCCTGCCTTGTACTGGTGAGCCTAGAACTGGAACCAGCGCTCCAGATTTGTTTCACCAGTGCTGAGTAAAAAAGGAGGATCACCTCCCCGAACCTCCTGCATGTGCAGCAGGGGCATGTTGATGATTCTTGCTCATGCCCCATAACATCCACAACGTTTTCTGCCAAACTCCTTTCTATCCAGTTGGTCCTCACATCTGTCATAGTTCCTGATGTGCGGGACTTGGTTTTTCTCCTTGTTAAACTTCAAGAGATTCCTGTCAGATTCTCTCTTCCACATGCATCTGTGTGGCAGCACAGCCTCCTGCTGTACCTGTCACTCCTCCCAGTTTTGTGCCATCTGCAAACTTGGCCAACAATCTAGTCATTCAGGCACTAATGAAGATGTTAAACATTAGCCCAAGGTCCAGCAGTGGTGACATGCCACTGGTGACAGGCCTGAAGCTGGATTTTTTGCCAGAAATAACAAGCTTCCAGACCTCACAGTTCAGCTAGTTTTCAGTCCATGTTCTCTACTAATCAGTCTATGCCATCTTTCTTGAGTTTTTCTGTGATGTTGTGGGAGACTGTAAAAAGCCTCAGAAGAGTCAAGATAAATGACTTCACCTGATCTTCCCATATCCAGAAGCCAGTTGCATGAGTTCACCTTTATAAATCCGTACTGACTGCTCATCGCCTTCTTCCTATCTTAAGTAAAAATGTTTAGATGTTTAGGAAGTGCCAGGTACTTATTTTGAAAGTGGAAAGAAATAACTTTTTAAGGGTAGTCCAGGAAGTATGTTTCTGAATACAGTGAATTTGAGGTGTCCTTTTCCAGTTTCAGATTTTCATTTTTGAAGGAGGTGTTCTGTTTTGTATCATATTACCATTAGAAATGTTTCCATGTTCAAGTCTATCACTGAATAACAGGATAAGTGAGGTCATTTATAAAAAAAAAATCTGCTGAAGATTTCATTACCAATATTGTATTTGATATCTCCCTTCAGGTCAACAAACGCTCATCATGATGACAAGAGATTTTGAACCAATTACTGAGAAGCAAATCCACCAGGATGAGTTTGGGGAAGGTAAGAGATGCATGAAATAAAGTTGCTGAGACTGGTTGTACTGATGTGTTGTAAGCACATATAAAAACCAGGAGTGGAGTGCTTACTAGAGCCAGCAAGGCATTTCAGACTGTAGGGGTGCTGGGGAGCTGAAAGGGAATGTCAATATGAACTTGTCAGTGGAAATGGAAGCAATTTTTTAGAATTAAACTTGCATGGTTGGAGCAGGTGGCATACTGTTGTAGTCATTTACCACCCTTTGCAAAGTAACTCTGTAAATTCCACCACAATGATTGTTTCTTCCTCAGGAAAGTTTATTACTGTTGGCTGGGGTAAAAAGGAGACGCAGTTCCATGGATCAGAGGGAAAACAGGCAGCACAGCGGAAGCAAACGGTACTGTGCTAGTTTTCTTGTGTTATGCTCATGCTTTCTGAAGGGAGGATGTGTATAAAAGGAGTTTCTGATATCTCTGATACCTTTCCAGGTAGTTGTCCTTGTAGGCTCCTTCTGTTTGTTTCTGTTATCTGGAATTCAGCGTTTTTATCCTCCTCATAAATCAGAACAACTGGAAGTACATAAGACTGGTTCATACAGAGCTCAAAGCAAGATTTGCAGGAGTTAGTGCTTTCGGATGTAAAGCCTCGTGACAGATGTTGCTGACTTTTGCTGTATTTATATCATAATGTTCATATGACCAAAATCTGTAACAGTAGTTCAGCTGAGGAGAAATAATGATTTTTTTTTTTCTCTATGAAGTCAAGAATTTAAGGATTTGATCTGCTGAACGTTACATCACTGTCAAGTGAAGTGATTCCCTGTGCCTGCAGGTTTTAGGTCTTTGCTCCCTTGTCTGAGGCTTCCTGAAATTACTGAGTAATGAACTCTTAATTTTGCAGTTGTATGACTGCTTAATGGGTTGCCTTCATGTCAAGGCTCTTGAAAGAGCAGGCTTGGCAGTGCAGTCTAAGCAGGCAAAGCCAGCTGTTGCCTTTCTAAACTTTTGTGTAACTTCAGGAAATATCACCTGCTTCATCCTGGGATGATGGCAAGCCTCGGGTGACTTGGAGAGGAGATGGGCAGTTTGTTGCTGTGAGTGCTATCTGTCCAGAGACAGGTATGGAACCAAGTTTCATTGCAATAACAACTTGTTTAAAAGGCTTTTTAAGTGGAAATGTGACAAGGCAAGGACCAGCTAGTATTCATGATCTCTTGGCCACTAAAAATCAGAAATTTGAGCTAATGAATTGTTCCTTCCTCTATTTTGATCTCAAAGGTACAGAACAAACATTTTATATACTTGATGTTTTGAAAACTTTTTTAGCAGATTGGTTTCCAGTCCAGTGAGAGGCCAGGAGAGTTTACTACTGAGCAGTTACTACCTGAACTGCTTTTTTTCACCACTTTAAAGTCAGTACTCAAGCTCTAAGTAGTATGTAACAGACTGCTAGTGCCAAATGGATCTGTTTGGCTGTTACAGTACTCACAGTCCCTCATAGTAAGAATTCAGCCTTGCATGCTTTTGTTTAATTACTGGTAATGTTTTTCCATAGGTTTTGCCATAAAGTCAAAGAGCATACATTTTTTGTAAGACCATAATTGTGATCTTCCATGAATAATATTACTGAGAAGTTTAAAGGCATTTGTTTGGCATATTGAATTGAAGGAAAGACCCGCTCTTCCACTAGTTTGGGTTTTGATTCTCAGTACTTCAGATAAGGCAGGTTTAGCATATATGGAACAATTTTAATATTTTACTGAGAGAGCTGGAGAGTGAAATGGCTACCACTAAGCTACAACAGACTGACATTCCTGCTTACTTGTGTAGTTACTTGATTACAACGGGAGAAGAGCCTGAGACACGAGAAGTTCTGATGTGCTGTTCTTAGCCCTTAAGGTGTACAAAAGCTATTCCTTTCTATTCACATGCATCAAAATTTGCTCTTCCATCCTCATAAAATTAAGAGTCTCTTCCTATTGTTTTCTTACACTCTTTTTTCCCTGTCTTCTGAACCTGTAGGTGCTCGAAAGGTTCGAGTATGGAACAGAGAGCTCATGCTGCAGTCCACAAGTGAGCCTATCTCAGGATTAGAGCAAGCACTGGCCTGGAAGTGAGTGTCAAGGTGTCTGCGTGCAGGCACTAGAGTGCTTGTTTTTATTCTCTGGTCACAGTCTTTGCTTAGCATTTATTTAATTCTCCGGTGTTCATTTTCCTAAAACTTTTAAGAAAGCTTGATCAGCATGTGGATCAGAAGGTCCCTTAAGCCCCGAAAAAAGGCTAATACTTGCATTACAGCTTCTCTGTACTGTCTCAGTGTCAGATGTTTTGGGATTGAACTGTATAAATAGGAATATTACAGGTGCCTATATTACATGTACTGACAACTACTTGCTCACCTGAAGATGTTAGGAGCCCTAAGGAAATGTCTGTGCTGCACCTATGGCTTTGTCTGAACAGAGCTGTGGAATAAAGATGCTCTGCCGCCCTTTTCTTGATGTCTTGTGTAAAAATTTTGTCTCTGGAGAAGGGGATGTTTAAAGTGACAGCTGTTGATTCTGTGAACAACTCATTTTTGTTTTACTCTTCTATTTATTTTTTTTAAGGCCCTCTGGAAACTTGATAGCATCCACACAAGAAAAACCCAACAGACATGATGTGGTTTTCTTGGAGAAGAATGGTCTTCTACATGGGGAGTTCACCCTCCCATTCCAGAAAGGGCAGGTCAAAGTAAGTGCTCTGTCTGGGCTTCTTTGATTAAACTATACTGAAAGGGAAAACTAGATCTTTTTCAGTGTTCTTGGAGGAAGTTTTTAACCTTGCAGTCAGTGCTGATCCTAATGGGAAAAGGTGGTCTTTGCTTTTAGGCCTGAAAATAGAACAGTGAAGATGCAAAGTCCTCTGCAGGCTCTAGTACAGAGATAAACTGGGGGGTTGTACCCCTGACACTTTTCTGATCTCTGTACACTTTCTATGAGGTAAATGCTTCAGGAGTGTTCTTCAGCTTGTGTAGGAGTGAGGTGAAATACATACCCCAAATGAAGGAAATGCAGATCTACTTCTAGAGTGTTGTTTCAGATTTTGCCTTTGGATTCTGAGGAGTCTTTTGGCAGGTTATATCTCAGTGTCAAGAGCAGTGAAGAGAACTCTGCATTCACATTTGGGATTGTATCACCTCTCTAGCTGTGTAGAACTGCTGTGATGGGTTCTGCTTCAGGACACTTTGCTCCAACTGCCAGAAACTCCACGAGTGCTATGCTAGTACACTAACACTTGCACCTTATATTGTTGAAAAGATGGAGTAACTGGTGATCTTGCAAATCAGTCTGGAGTGTACCCACACTGTGCAGCTGCAACAGTACCCAGTAAAAGCAATGCTTGTTTCTGCAGGTTAATGAACTGCTTTGGAATGCAGATTCCACGGTCTTGGCCATATGGCTGGAAGAACTGAAGACTGTAAACTCCAACCCAAACAGTTACGGTGAGAGGACTCTGTGAAGCTCTAGATTTTACACTTGCCTGTGAACTTGGTCAGCATTGGGTATTCCTCTGTAGGATTGGAGAGTTTGGGGAGGCTTACTGAAAGCTTTGGGATCCCTGTACAGCTCAGGAAGAAATGGTAGTTCAGCTTGAGCTTGAAGCATCTTCCAAGTTGCTGTATTTGGAAGTGATATTAAATGAAATGTTTATGATGCCTTCCTAAAACCATAGATGCCTTCTCACAATGAGGAGATGGAGGAATTCTAAGATTGATTCTTCTGAGCAAAATCTGTGGTTAAGATTTTATTTTTCTGGATGTTGTATGAATATGAATGTTATTTTTGCTGCAGTTTTTTCCAGCTGCACAAGAGCATACTAGGGAGGATTTGAGATGGGTTTAAAGTAGTCTCTGGTAACCATTTCTTTATCTATAGTCCAGCTGTGGACTACAGGGAACTATCACTGGTACCTGAAGCAAAGTCTGCACTTTGGCAACTTGGAGAAAAATAAGTTGGTGTCGCTGCTGTGGGACTCAGTGCTTCCATATAGACTGCACATACTCTGCCAGAGTTGGCATTACCTCTTCTATGACTGGCACTGGACTACAGATCGCGGAATGGGAGATAACAGCCTGCATGTGGCAAATGTGGCTGTCATAGATGGAGGTAAGCAGTGGGACTGCTTTGCAGCTCAAGGAAGTGCCATAGCCCTTTGAATGCAAGCTGTTGGTGATTATGGTAGTACTGCTACCTTCTATTTATGCAGCGCTTTTTACTGGGGGGGACACATGATACTGGGGGGAGTTTCAGAGGTGGTTTAATGGGATTCCCTGCAAAGGGCACAGCAGCTGTATTTTCATAGAATCATAGAATGGTTTGCGTTGGAAGGGACCCTTAAACTCATCTAGTTCCTACCCCCTGCTATAGGCAGGGACACCTCCCTCTAGACCAGGTTGCTCACAGCCCCATCCAGCCTGGCCTTGAATGCTTCCAGGGAGTGGCCATCCACAACCTCACTGGGCAACCTGTTCCAGTGTTTCACCTCCCTCATGGTAAAGAATTTCTTCTTAATATCTAGTCTAAATCTGCACTCTTCCAGTTTAAAGCCACTTCCCCTCGTCCTGTTGCTACCTGCCCTTATAAAAGTCCGTCCCCAGCTTTCTTGTGGGTCCCCTTTGAGTACTGGAAGGCTGCCATAAGGTCTCCCCATAACCTTCTCCAGGCTGAAGAGCTCCAACTCTCTCAGCCTATCCTTGTAGCGTTGTTACTACATTAGTGCGCTGTTAATACTTCTCAGCCTGTCCTCTAGCATTGTTTCTGTATCCAGTAGAGAACCCCAATAACATTTTAACTGTATTACAGCTTGATTTCTTTTTCTTTTCTTCCACAGCTAAAGTACTTGTCACTGCATTCCAGCATGCTGTAGTGCCTCCACCCATGTGCACCTATGAGCTGCAGCTCAAACAGGCAGTTAATCAGATTGCATTTCATACAGATCCCAAATGTAGTGGAGACATGGCTATCCTGGATGCTGATAACAAGATCTACGTGTACAGATACGGTGAGAGCATGTTGCACTGTCTTTTTAAATGAAACAGTCTCTCCTTGAGAGTGGTGTAATATTCGATGTCCTGCGAGACAAGGGACAGTTGCTGTTATCTGTGAGTTTTGTACTGTAACATTATAAGGTAGTTGTGTTCCTCAGGATGATGGTTAATTAATTGTTAATGAGGTATAGGTAGGTGGTAGTTGTGCGTGTAGGTGTGGTATATTTTGACTTTCATAACTTCCTGGTGACATCTGTTTTTATTCATGAGAATGAAGATGGAAGTGGTTCAGCTGGCAAGATGTATAAACTCTGCTTTGTTCTATGCTTACTAGGTCAGAGCACGGTAAAGGACCCCACCGTCAGGTTAGGAGCTACAGGTGGAAATGGATTTAAAGCAAATGTGGAAATGCCACACCTGGATAAAACATACAGGTAATACACAGCTAGTGCAACTGTAGTAAAGAGAAAAAGGGTGGCTGGCTGGCTGATTTAGAGGTCACCGCTGTGACCACTGTCTGAAGTTTTTGAAGAGCTTGTCTGGTAACATGGCTTCACTGTACTGAGGCTGTGCCTTCAATTAGTGCTAAGGATTGCAGAATGCAGTTGGCAGTTTATCCTGAGTCCTTTGGCAGAGGTCTTGGTCTAGTGGGAGCTGTGACTGCTAGTGAGATGGCCTTTCCTTTGCCTGGTGCTCTTGACATTGTGATGCTTCACTTTGTTCTCCTGTTCCCAGAGCCATATGAGTGTCTGTGCATTGTACAGGGGTGTGAAGGAGCACAAAATAACCAAACTGGACAGGGCTAGGACAAAGTCAAAAAGAAAGCAAATGCAAACAAACGAATAAACCTACTCTGCATTTAATCCTGTACTCCACTGGCATGGGGACAGCACTACCTAGGGAAAAGAAATGGGACTCCCTAATTCTCGTACTTCCTCTCTAGTCTCTGCCTGTGGCAGGATTCATGCTTTCACTGACTGTTGTTTTATGCACTGGAGTCCTCTTAGCCATGCTGTGTGTCTGTATAGCTGATCTGTGCCTAGGAAGACATGGTGTGGATGGCCCTGTTCTGAAGGGATGGCCTGCATCCATGCTGAAGAAAAACAAGGATGAGCACCACTGGGACTGACGTAGAAAGAGAAGGATGGGGAGTGGGAAAGGGAGATGAAGCACAAAAAATAGTCATGCAGAATGCTGGTAGAAGATATGGGCAAAACTAAGGCCGGGATTTAGACTTACAGAAAGAGAGAGAGAGAGGAAAACAGAGGCAGAGGACAGGAGGAAAGTATTGTGAGGTTACAAACTGCAGGAGAGAGTGGTGTTCAGCTGTAGTGCTGAGATGGAACCAGAAGAAGGACGGGGAGCAGGACAGACAGACTAAAGAAGGCCCAAGCAAAACAAGACAGCTGTAGAAGGGGTAATGGTGGGGAAGAGCATGGAGGGATTGAGACAGAGAAAGAAGAGTTTAGGGCAGAGGTGGAGGAAGAATGTATGTCCAATGATGGGCAGGAGAACCAAGAAATGGAGCAAGGAAAGGTAAGACAGGGGAGCAGGTCAGGTGGATATAGAGTGGAAGAAGTGGGCCGCCAGTTGGATAGAGGGATATAGTGAGAAACACTGGGGCGAGAAGGGGACAGACAGAGCGCAGAAAGGGACAGAAAGTGGCACAAGGTTCAGACTGGACATCAGCAAAAGTTTGTTAGCGTGAGGGTGGTCAAAACACTTGGAAAAGCTTCCTAGATAGGTGGTCAATGCCCTGTGCTAGCCACTATTGAAAAGGCATTTAGATAATACTCATGGCAAGGGAGTTGGAACTAGATGATCTTTAAGATCCCTTGCAACCCAAGCTGTTCAATAGTCATAGAATCATTGAATCATAGAACTAGCTAGGTTGGAAAAGGCCTACAAGATCATCCAGTCCAACCATCCACCTACCACCAATAACCCCACTAAACCATGTCTCTCAACACAACATCTAAACGTTTCTTGAACACCTGCAGGGATGGTGACTCAGCCACCTCCCTGGGCAGCCCATTCCAGCACCTGACCACTCTTTCAGAGTGCCCTTACACTTCAATTTTTATGAGTCCAGAAATGGTCAGGCAGTAGGACTAGATGATATTTGGCAGTCCCTTCCAACTGAACTATTTTATTCTATTGTAATTTTTTATTCTGTTGTAAGACCTTAGCCTTCTGCAGTGTAGTTCTTGATGTGGCCTGCTGAAATCAGGTTCTACTTACTTCCCATCTCTTTTATTTCATGACAGAATTGATCTAGGCAGCAACACCAATGAGATGATGAATCCTCTGGGACTCCGTTTTCTGACCTGGCTGCCAGATGACAGCTTCTTGGTGGTTGGTGAGGATCAGCTTGCTGCCCAGTCTGTCCTTCACCATCTCACTGCAGCACCTGACATAACTGGAGCTGAGGAGGAGCGCCTCGATTTACGGTACTAGAGATCTGTCAGTTGTGGGTGAGGTCTGAGAGTGCCTCTGGACAGGGTTTAAAAGAAATTAAGTCTTTCATGTGTCTTTGAGGCTGTGGGGTGGATTTGTCTATCTTTCTGCAGGAGGAAAAAACAACTTATGAAACTGCCTATTATGCATGTAATCCCAGTGCCCACAGCTAGCTTGACAAGATGTGGTGTGCTAACATGCCTGTGTCAGTAACAGGATACCTCTGCTCCTTTGTCTGAAGTCCAGGCCTCTGAACTCTGAGACTGAATTTCTCCATTCTACCCTTTATCCACTATTACCAACGTCCAGAGAGCACTGGTAGCCCTTGTTATTCTTGTCATCTGCTGCTGGGCTTTGTGCAATCAGAGCAGAAAGAAAGTCAAATGGACTGAGGTCTTGACAGTCACTTTCTTTTAGCACTCTCACAGCAAAAGCAGGGTAATTTGCATATAAACATGCTGTAAGTATGCAGACAGTGGCTAGCACTGCTAGGCGAATGCCTCTTGACTCAGGTTGTTGGTGCTGCTTTTTGCCAATCACATCTGACGTAAGTGTGAAAAGAGTAAAGGAGGATGAAAGGATTTATATGAATAAGATGCAGGTCCATGCTGGAGATCTAGAAGTAAAACACTGCAAGCTTTTTAGAAGAGAGGAGCAGGGAGGGAGGGGCAGAGGAGTTGCCTTCTATGTTAAGTAATGGATGACTGCAAAGAGCTGCCTCTGAAAAGCAGCCATGAATGGGTTGGGAGCTTGTGGGTAAAAATTTGGGACCAGACTGATAAAGGACATCGGTGGTCGGGTTCTACTTCAGGCCACCTGATGAAGGGGAGCCTGTTGATGAGGCCTTCTTGCTTCATCTACAAGAAACATTGCGTTCAAAGAATCTCATCCTATTGGGGGTATCTCAACTGCCTGGATGTCTGCTGGGAAAACAAAGCAGCAGGTTGAAAGCAATCCAGAAGACTCCTGGAGTGTATTGAGGTCTAGGTATTAGACAGGCCAAAAAGGGGTAAAGCATTACCAGACCTGGTGCTCACCAATGCAGATGAGCTTGCTAAAGAGATTAAGACTGAAGACAGTGTGGGCTGTAGTGTCCATGCCGTGGTTGGGTTGTGATCTCCAGGAAGATGGGCCTAGCAAAGAGCAAAGTCAGGACCCTGAACTTCAGGATACCATTCAGTGGGAAGCTGTCCTTAGGCACAAAGGAAAGGAACAGAGCTAGCAACTCTTGAAAGACACCTTTCTGAGAGCACAAGAGCTCTCCATCCCCCAGCATATGAAATAAAGCAGAAGAGGCAGGAACCAGCATGACTGAACAAGGACCTATTGGTCAAAGTGGTTGAACTGAAGGATGAGAAGGAAATGCACAGGCAGTGGAAGCATAGATGTATGATCAAGAAAGAATACAAGAATGCCATACAGATTTATAGAGATGGTATCTGGAAAGCCAGGGCACAGATGGTACGAAACATGGCAAGGGGTATGAAAAATAAGAAGGGGTTCTGTAGTGACACTGATCAGAAGAGAAAGACCAGGAAGAGCATACGCCATCTGATAAATGAGAAGGGAGAACCGGCAACAATAGCCATGGGGACAAATTCTTTGCCTCAGTCTTCACTGGAAGTCAAGCTTCCTACATCTCTCATGTCCCTGAACCTTTAGGCAGGGGATGGGGGTGCAAAATCCTTCTCACTGTAAGAGCAGAGCAAGTTTGAGAACACACGATGAGTCTGAACATGTACAAGTCTGTGGAACCAGACGACATGCATTTCCAGGGTCCTGAAGGAACTTGGGGTTGTAGTTGCCAAGCCACTCTCCATCATATTAAAAAAGTCATGGCCAAAGTCCCCAGTGACAGGAAAAAGGGAAACATCATTGCGAGTTTTAAGTAGAAAGGAAGACCTAGGAAACTACAGACCAGTGAGCCTCACATCTGTGACTCGGAAGATAATGGGACAGATCCTCCTGGAGGCTATGTTAAGGCACATGTGAGACTTGGAGGTGATCCGAGACAGCCAGCACAGCTTCACCAAAGGCAGATTGTTCCTTGCCAGTCTGGTGGCTTGTGAAAGAGAAACTGTTATCATCCACCTGGACTTCTGCAAGGCCTTTGACATGGTCCCTCACCACATCCTTATCTCTAAATTGGAGAGTTGAATTTGAAGACTTGACTGTTCAGTGGATAAGGAATTGGTTGGATGTTTGCAGACAGAGGTTTGTGGTCGACAGCTCTATGAATGGTGTCCTTCAGAGGTCCTTTTAGGAACCAGTGCTCTTCAACATCTTATCAATGACCTGGAGAGTGAGACTGAGTGCACCCTCAGCAGTTTGCTGACAACACTAAGCTGAGTGGTGCAAGTGATACAACAGAAGGAAGGGATGCCACCTGAAGGGTCCTATATAAGCTTGAAAAGTAGGCCCACGTGAACCTGAGGTTCAGCAAGGCCAAGTGCAAGGTATTGCACCTGGGTCAGGGCAGTCTGAGATGTGTACAGACTGGGAGAAGAATTAATTGAGAGCAGCCCTTCAGAGGAGGGCTTGGGGGTCCTGGTGGATGAAAAACTTGACAGTGCGTGCTTGCAGCACTGCAAGACCAACTGTATCCTGGGCTGCATCAGAAGAGAGGTAGCCAGCAGGGCCAAGGAGGTGATTGTCCCCCCATTATTGTGACCTTCTTGTGGAAGCTCTGCCTGCATTACTGCATCCAGGCCTGAGGCCCCCAGCACAAGAAAGACACGGAACTGTGGGAGCAGGTTCAGAGGAGGCCCATGAAGATGGTCAGAAGGCTGGAGCACCTCTCCTGTGACAAAAGGCTGAGGGAGCTGGGCTTGTTCAGCCTGGAGAAGGCTCCAGGGAGACCTCATTGTGGTCTTCCAGTACTTCCAGCTTATAAACAGAAATGAGACCAATGTTTTACGTGGGCAGGTAGTGATAGGGTAAGGGGGAACAGTTTTAAACTAAAGAGTTAAGATTTAATTAGATATTAGGAGGAAGTTTTTTCTCAGAAGGTAGTGAGGCTATGGAACAGGTTGTTCTGAGAAGGTGTGGATGCCCCATCCCTGGAGGCATTCAAGGCCAGCTTGGATGGGGCCCTGGGCAACCTGATCTGGTGGTTGGCAACCCAGACTGAGGGCAAGGGGTTGGAAATGGATGATCTTTAATGTCCCTTTTAATCTAAACTGTTCGGTGATTCTATGTGCACCCTCCAATTACTCCGATATCCTGTGTCTTCTGTATCTTCTTTCAGGTTGTCTCTGCCTGTAGATGGAGAAGTGATCAGCCTGTGCTGCAGCCCAGTGACAAAAACTGTAGCTCTACAGCTGGCTGATAGACGGATCCTGAAGTACCTGTGGGGTAAGCTGAGCTCTGTTAAGGTGCCTGGACTGAGATTTAGTTGTTAAAAATTTATTAAAAGGTTTAATGGTGATTTGACTTGCACTGACAATGGGTGACATGCTGGTAGTCGAGGTAGCATTTCTTGTTCCATCTGCTCATAGAAACTGATTAAAATTAGTGATTCTTTTTGAAAGCACTTAAGTGTTGTTGGGAATGATAGCTGAATTTGAGATTTGAAAAGCGCATGACTGTTTTAGAGCCTCCAGAAGTGATGACTGACTGCCACACCACTGGCACTTCGCAATATGTAGTGGAATAAAGGTGCTGCAGAGCCCTAGAAGTTATCACCTTTGTTTCTGCCATTATCATGGACTTATGTCAGCATTCCTCTTCTCTCTGTTAGTTATTGTACCTTATTCCCAGATGCACTTTTCTTGAGGTTTACATTATATGGTTGTAATGTCTGGATCTCTGGCTGAATGAAAAACTATCTGATCTTTGCTCTCTAGAGGCTTCTACTCCAGTTCTTGAGCCCTGGCAGACTAGCAGTGGCTGTCCTGTCCAATTCCCTCACCTCTGCATGCAGACTTCTATCACAAGGATTGGTGGTGAAGTGAGTAAGACTGAGTAGTCTGAATTCCTAAGTCTTTTGCACCATAATACTCTGCCAGTGGGCCAATGATACTTCTCAGCTGTGTCCTTCATAAGGCACTATGTGGAGCTGAGAGCATGTATTTCCTTTTTTTCTAGAGCATTTCTGATGATTTGCAGTTAAAAGCAAATCTTCTCTTTCTGTTAATATAATAAATAATGTCATTTAAGAACAGGAAATTTCATTTTTAAGATTTCTAGCAGTCACTGTAGCATTTTACTCTCTTTTATCTGATGTTATTTTATTAGCAAATGTGGCCGCACTGTTTTACTGCAGAGGTACTACTGTTGTTTTCTATTAGTGATGATTTCTTGATAGACATTCCTTAAACTGTTGCAGCTAGCTGTTTTGCTGGTATTTTCAGGTTTTCTTTCCTTCACTGAGTACCTAGATGAAGACTGTATAGAGTTGCTTTATCCTTCTCTTCTATCCTCTGTAATTTTGGACCAAAGGCTACTGAAAAAAAAACCCAAAAACTGAATGGTCTGGTGTGTCTTCTGCATCTGTTTTGTTACTTTGCTGTTTGTGTGACAGGGTAACCCGAGCTGGGTTTCCATCTAAGAGTGTTCAGAAACACTTAAGTGAGTTCTGGGTACAGAGGTTGCATGATTTCTTTTCAGTTCCTCTAGGTAATTCACATGAGGTTCTTGATACTTAACCAAAAGGTACATGAATCCATTGGCGGTCAGTGTGGTGAAACTGGGGGTTGTGACACTGATACCTTATGCTTGTCATCCTTTTTGTTTACAGGAGATGATCTTGGGCCTCACAGATCGATGTCGGTTTTTTGTTAATGATACTGAGGTACCAACGTGTTTGCCCCTCATTCCATCCCCTTTTCCTCTGCCAAAGATTTCTCCTGTTCTGCTTCATACAGCAATAAAAGTAGTCATTTTTCTGCAGGTTGCTTCCAACATCACCTCGTTTGCAACGTACAATGAGTTCTTGTTGGTGACAACCAACTCCCACACCTGTCAGTGCTTCTGTTTGAAGAACATGTCAGTGAAAGGTAAATGCCAGTTCTGCCTGCCTGCTCCTGCCAGCTCATGGCCATTGTCTTGGAGCTGCAATATTTCCCCATTTTTCACTTCCAAACCTGCTGTAGTTGGGTCACTCAAAGCAGCTACTTAAGAGAGAGAGGTAGAGAGCTGTTTTTAAAAATCTGTCAGACAGCAAGGAGCACAGGGGACGTTAAAAATCATGCGCTGCTCCCAGGGAGCAGGTTTTGTCCTAGAGTTGTTGTCCCTTTGTTCTCTCCCTCCCCTTCAGATCCAAAAAAAAAAGAAAACGTTCTCTGTTCTTCAAAGGTTTGTGGTAGAGAACAGGTCCCAGTAGGAAGAGTTTCTGGTAGTATCTGACTATGAAGGAGGTGAGGACCTCAGGAAAGGTGCGATGACAGTTTGCTTGTGCTATACACTTTCCCTGCTTCTCTCATCTGATGCATTAAGCATTAATCTTGGTGAACAGAGGACATTACTTTGTACAGCGGCGCTCAGCGCTCTCAGCAGCCATTCAGGATGTCATTGTCAGAGCTGGTACAACGTTGCAGAGCTACATACCAAAGCCTGACTGGGTGGCACTGTGCTATGGTCTGTATGGATGCTAATAACTGTGCTATCTTCAGCCCTTCAGGTTGGCCTGAGCAGTGTTGCAGCCCCCAACAGCGAGACCTTGCGTAAGGTGGAGAGAGGATCACGTATCATCACTGTTGTACCTGAGGACACAAAGGTTGTGCTGCAGGTCAGTGCTCTACTCATGGCTGTTGAGGTCTGCTATCTGGGTGTAGAAGGGTTGTCTCAGTAGGTAGCTGGTCAGACTGCAGATAATACGTGCAGTGCTGCAGGGCTGCTCTCCTGTCCTTCTCCAGCTCATTGACTTCAATCTCCAGCTTCCTGGCTAGAAAGGAGTGGTTTTGAGTATGGCTCTGGGAGTTAGATTCAGCACAGGCATCTGAGCGTGTAGTGAAGTGAGGAGGACTGTTCAGATTCCTATGGCTGAGGTAGTGTAATGGTATATGTTTTGGCCTCTCCCGTGAATCTCAGACCCACTTCTTAAATACTTACTGTATGTGGTAGCAGCTCTCCATTAGGCTTGGAACTGAATTTGTCCAAAATTTGCAGAGCTGTGCTCACTCACGAGAATCAGCATGAGCTCACAGAGAAGGATTTTGTTTGAAATGCGTCTCTAGAGGTCTGTAGTTTGACATCCTCTTTAATGCACCACTAACACGAAAGTTAGATCAGAATACTCTGGGTTTAGTCTCATTAAGTGGAGTCCAGTCTTCTGAGGAAGCAATGTTTTTGAGCTGAAACAATTTTCAGGTATTTTTCCAGGTTCATTTGAGCTGTCCTTTGAAGTGAAAAAATAGGCCCATGTCACCTGCAAGTAGCAGCCTGGTCTGTCCTCACTTTGCCTTTGACGTAGGCAGAGTAGCTACAAATAAATAATTGTGTGGATCTTTTGCTATAGATGCCAAGAGGAAATCTGGAGACCATTCACCACCGAGCTCTCGTTCTTGCCCAGATTCGAAAGTGGCTTGACAGGTAAACGGCACCAGTGTGCTCTGGTCTTCCCTAACCCATTCTGAGCTGTCGAGCAGCTGGCTGGCTGATCCTGTGCTGCAGGTGGGAGGGAGACTAGTCTGAAATAAACTTTCTTCACCACTAGGAGTGAAACAGTTTCTAGGGTCCCCAGCTACCAGTCTAGGTTTTGGTACTGCTGTCCATCCTATGCTTCATCACTGAGGGGCTTGTTTGCTGAGACTGTGTGGGTGGGAGAGATCTTGGTTTGTTCCTTTCTTCAGACATCTTGACTGTTTCGTGATTTAGCTTGCTATTTTTCATACTGCATTTATTTAATCATTTTACATTCAAGTTTTCTGAAGCAGAATTTGGTCCATGAGATTCAAATGTACTTCTGTAGGAGAGGAATAAGAAACCAGTGCCTGTCTCACTTTCCCAGCATGACCTGCTGGTCTGTTCCACTGCAGAGGCAGCAATGAGTGGAATTGACCTCACATGTTTTTTCTGGAGAGCAATTTACATGGCTTATTGCCTCGCCTGTTGTCCCCTCCACTTGGCTCTGTGGTTGCCTCTAGTCAGTTACCTCTATTTGTGGGTATTGCATCTATCCAGAATATGAACTGTCCTGCTTGACTCTTTCCCTTAGGCTTATGTTCAGAGAAGCATTTCAGTGTATGAGGAAGCTGAGAATCAACCTCAATCTTCTCTATGACCACAATCCCAAGGCAAGTATAACCAGTTCTGTGGTGTCCTTTTCCATATCCATCCAGACTGGTGGGACTCTGTCATACTGTACATTCAGATAAGGTCTTTGAACATGCTCCTGTGAACAGTGTACTTTTTCAGAGTAACAGTAGTAATACTCTTGTTCATTTTCAGGTATTTCTGGAAAATGTAGAAACCTTTATCAAGCAAATAGATTCTGTGAACTATATCAACTTGTTTTTCACAGAACTGAAGTGAGTATAATTCTGCACATGGAAGCAAGCAAGTAATCAGTGGTGGTGGATTATTTCACCAAAATATTGGCAGCTCTTCAGTCTGAGTGGAATGACTCAGCCTGAAGTCTGGCATGTTGGGTCGTAAAAACTCGAGTAAGCTGAATAGTTTCAGTGTATCTTTTTGAGAATTCATATTTACAGGCTGTCATTAGATTTTTCCAGTAACGGATTAGGACACCATCTGATTGCTTTGGCCTGTCTTCTGCTTTGCTCTAACAGGCTAAATGTGAATAGAGAATGTTTTGTGCCTTCATAAAGAGGGGCAAGACAGCCTTAATGTCAAGGCTTTAAAGCATTCATTGCTTCAGGGCTTTTCAGACTTGTTGAATTAAATAACTGTTTGGGATCTGGAGCTATCACTCAGCTGCTCTGTTTTTTTTTCAGTTTTGACCTGACCTTAAATCTTTGCCTAGAAGTAAAAGCAAATGACTTTAATTTTCAAAAGTGCCCTGTGCTCAGCATCTGTACAGTGGATTTAGTAGAATACTGAGAATGTAAACTAGAGTAGTTCCGACCAGTTGTTTTTCAGTACCTCTCGTGGTAGAGAACCAGTTGAGTTGGATGAGAAATATTGGCAGCTTTGTAATAGTGTGGCAGATTGTGTCTGCACTGAATGACTTATGAGCTATTTTGTTGAGTAGTTACCTTCTGCATGTTTTAATATTATTGTCTTTGTGCTGAGCTACATGGTGAACCACACGTCGTTCACAGTGTCTCTTTTTATTTAGAGACGAAGATTTCACAAAGACTATGTACCCATCTCTGAGCTGTAGCAGTAATGATCAACCACGTCAGCAACCAGAACAGAAAAAAGTAAACCTCATCTGTGACGTGATGAGAGTTGCCATGGAATGCATTGACCCTGAAAAGTGAGCGTTTTCTTATTGTGGGTGAGGGAACGACTAAAGAGTCTTCTTTTAAGTCATTTACTGAAAAGGGAAACTGTCCTTAATATCAGTTTTTTTGCTTCGGATCCCTTGAGGGGAACTTGTGCTCTGCAAAACTTATGTAGCTATACCTTTTATCTTCTGAGGATGGTCTCCTGAAAAGCACCATGTACAGTAAATTCATCAGATAGCAAAACGTGTTTTCCCATCAGTATTTGAGTAACAGAGGCAGGAGGCCTACAAGGGTTTAAAAAATAAAGCCAGTGTAGGAACACTCTGTGTAGCACGGAGGATGGGAGATATGAGCAAGATTGTCATCCCAGGAGCATCACAGAATCACAGAATTGTAGAATCATTAAGGTTGGAAAAGACCTCTAAGATCGTGTAGTTCAACCACCCACCTGCCACCACTACTGCCCACAAAACCATGTCCCTAAGTACCAAACCTACCCTTTCTTTAAACACCTTTGCTTTAAGGAGCAGATGGCCTTTCTGAAAAATCTCAGCTGTTCTGTCTGAGACTGAACTATTTTTGTACATCTTCAGCTGTATTTCTGAATGGTTACCTTTTTGTCACCATCCTTCTTGGATGAATTGAGCCTGGACAGAGGGTGGGAAAGTATGATCATAGTGGTGGTTAGTGAAGTGTTAAACCATGGGTAGTTTATATGTGAAACAGTGGATAGAGGAGCAACAGACAGTGGGTTGCTGCTGAAGCCTGAACGTTTAGATGGTTGATGTCAAACAGTTTTGGTAAACAAAGCATACCATTAGCTAGGAAACCTAGCTAAAAACCTAGGAAACCTATTTTGAAATAGTACATGGGAAATGTATGAAAGTGTAAGTAACCTCCTAAAAAGCTTTCTCTTCCTTTGCAAGAAAAGACCATTTTCATGCCAAGATTTGATCTGGAATGTTGTGCCCAGCTATCTGAGCTTTCAGAGGGTTGTTTTCTCTCCGTTTATGTTGTCTGGCATGGTAAAAAAGCTTATTCTACTCAAAACGCACCTCCAGTGTAGTGTTATTAAGGGAAACATGCTGAATTAAACAAAACAAATATTTAAAAAAATTCTGTATACTCTGTTCTCTTACCTTTTACTGCTTTCTTTGAGAAAGCTTGGAATGCTGAGTACTTTATTTTTAGAGAGTGGTTTTGGTTGACAGGGGCCTGTAAGGATTATCTAATCCAACCCCTCTGCTGTTGGGCAGGTGCATCTTTCACTGGATCCAGTTGCTCAAATCTCCATCTGACCTTATACTTAAATGTAAACTAGGCCTTGTATATGCTAAAATAGGAACAAGCAGTCTTTCTGCTGTCCTGCTTTTTCATTTACTGCTTCTGTTTTCTTCAGATACTGCCTATCAATACTGACAGCACACGTAAAGAAAAATCCTCCAGAACTGGAAACTGCTCTCCAGAAGGTTCATGATCTTCGAGGTGTTGTATCAAGAACCCAAGTGTTGAAAATGTGTGGAGTTTGCAGGAGCTTTCATTGTTATGAATCATAATTTACCCTGAAAATTAGTTTAACATGGCTGTTTGCGGAGGCTGTCAGAAAACAAACGTTTCTGAAAGTGCTGTTAATGAAACAGCAGTTTGTCAGCTAAAAATTTTGTATTTGCCCTCAGCTAATCCTTTCATCTAGGTATGCCAGCAAATAGCCCAGAGCTGGAGGTGTTCTCCAGGTCAGAACTCCATTTCTCCCAGCATGATGTAGGCGGTTCCTGTTCTAGGTCCTGGTATCTCAAATTGTCAAACTTTACTTTTCAGTCTTTGCCGTTAATTCTGACTTGTCACTATTGCACATTTCAAAAGTTACTGTGCTTGGGTGAGTACCTGAAGTTGCCTAGGAAAGCCTCTGCAAACAGCCAAATAACCCTCTCCTGCAAGACAGGATTAGCCATTAATTTGATGGTCTTTATTGCAGTGTTAAGTACGTGCTATACATTGCATCCCTCCCTCAGAGCAGGGCTCCACTGATAATAACGTAATCTTATGCTTCTTTCTCTTATTACAGAGAACATTTCTCCAAATGTTGCATCTGTGAGTGCAGAGGAAGCACTAAAGTACCTGCTTTTCCTTGTGGATGTCAATGAATTGTATGATTATTCCCTGGGCACATACGACTTTGATTTAGTCATCATGGTGGCAGAAAAGTCTCAAAAGGTCTTGGCTTATGGTTCCAGTGAATCATTTTTCTACATTCCCAAAGGTTCCTCGTAGCCTGTGAATCAGCCCACACGTTTTGTTAGTTGTAGCTCTCCGCCTGGCAGGATTTCAGTCGCTCAGAAGTCCTGTGTGTGTTTGGGATAATGCTAGGAACGTGGCCTACCTTTGCCTCCATTGTCACTTTCTGAGTGCATTTTGGGGATCTTGCTCATACTCAAGGTGACATAGGGCTCTTTTAGAGCAGCACCGCTGAGCTGGGGAGGACTGTGATCTATGGTGTTGTGGCTGTATGCATTATGTTCCCAATTCCGTGCCTGTTCAGTTTTTACTCAGTTGGCAGTGGCTACAATAATTCAGTGTATCTTGCAGTGTGTGTATTTGAAATCTTTTCAAGTTCGAAATCTTCACAGGGTTCTCTGAGTTTACTACAGAGCCTGTTACCCAACAACTAAAACGCACTGCTCACGTGAACAGAAATGTCATTTTTACAACTTCTGGTGTGGAAGATACCAATCTGTTTTACCACTGCAAATTTATACGTGATAATAGCTATTAGTAAACAATATTTGACGTGATACATATCGTATAGACAGACTTGAATTTTAAATGGCATCAGTCTTTGGATACTGCTGAGGTAATTTACTAATTCCTGGCAAGAATACATACACTGAATTAATTCTTTAACATAGCTTACATGTAAACAAAAAGCCTTTCCTAGAGTATTAACGCATAATTTCAAATATGGGACTGTCTGCTGGTGAAGACTGGGATGAGTAAGGATCTTAGCAGACTAACTAAATCACAGTTTTTATTCTTTACAGGACCCAAAAGAATACCTACCCTTCTTAAATGCTCTCCGGAAAATGGAAACCAATTATCAGCGTTACACAATAGACAAACACTTGAAGAGATACACCAAAGCTCTTGGACATCTCAGCAAATGTGGTAGGTGTTCTGCACGTGCAGCATATTGAAGGAGAAATTCTGCAGTGTAGCATTTTTATTTTGGAGAACCTGTTGGGGGAAGGAAGAGAAGGATTGCACCAGGTCATCTCCTCTCCTGGTAATTCACGGTTAACTTACTTACACTCTGTGGTTTCTGTAGTGTAGCTTAAGGCAGAGAGAATCATGAAGGACAAGTCTTGTTTTCTTCTGGCTGGAGGTGATGTTTCCCCAGTTGATACTCTTGGCAAAAGTGAAGCGGACCTTAAGGAAGTGAATCCCTTGGGTTTACAGTGGTAGAAAGTGTATTTATGCTCTCACACCCAAGCACCTCTAGTTGCTTGTTGTTGCAGTAAATCCAAACTGCCTGGGAGCCATAAGAGGCATTGCGTTCTGTTTTGTTGCTGTAAGAATTAAAATGTTTCTACAGGTCCTGAACACTTCTCTGAATTTCTGAACTTGGTGAAGGATCAGAATCTATATTGTGAAGCCTTGAAGCTGTATCCCTCCAGCAGCCAGGAGTACAAGGTGTGTAAGCATGTGACCCTGTAGTGTGCAAGTTTTTCATTCTCTCAGTTGTGTTTACATGTATCTCCAGCACCTTGAGTGAGGGCAGGAATGAGACAACAGCTGCTTGCCTTCGAGTTCTGCAGGGCTTTTGCTGTTTCAGTGTTGTCTGAGACCTTTCTCCAACATAATACAGAGAATGACCCTCAGCACTGAGCCTGCAAGGTCTGGGCATTGAGAGGATAACTGTTATTTCTTTGATCCCATGACCTGGGAGTCTGATGTTTGCTGCGCTGTCTTGTGGTGTGCTAGTCTTGGTGTTTGTGCTACAGGATTTTTCTGTGGCACTACAGGAGACGTTCTGTATAGAGACATTTTGTTGTGTGTAGACATTTCTGGAGAGTGGTTAAGAGCTTGCAGCTATTCTAGATATACTGCAGGGTCTGTTGTTGATGTCAGTGCTGTTGAAGAACTGTAGCTCACTCAAAGCTAAGGTAAAATATAAATGAATGCATTTAATTTTGTTTAATTTAGATTATGTAAATATACAGCGAACAAGCCTTTATAAAAGAAGTTGATGAAGTAAGAGGGGAGATGCAGAAACTGTCTGTTTGCAGCAAGATGAGTGTGGAAAGGATTCCCCTGTTGAGGATGACTCCAGTGGCTCTGGCCTATTGGAGACTTTCTTTATTCCTTCTGTATTCTTCCAGGCAAATCCATCATCCTCTTCTTGATAGAGACTATGAGTTTTGAGAAGACTAGAGAAGCTCCATCTATTGATTCCCAGCAGCCTGTGCCTACAGAGTTAACAGGGCCTGCATTATCCCTTGTCTTTCCATCCTGGAGTGACATAGTTCAGATGGACCTTCTCACAGACTTTACTCATCTGAGTAGGAAGGAAGGGGCTGATTTTCTGCAGTCTGTAGTTTACCCAGCTTGGAAAGTTAGATTCCTCTTTGAGTCTCTTGCTTTAGCTCTGTGTGAAATTTCTGCATATGTTGATCATCAACCCTTGGGCTGATATAAAGTTTGAAATGTAGGAACATTGTGCCTGGCGGTTCCTCAGGGAAGGGGAGAGAAGGATTTTGGTGGTGGCTGCACAATTCTTAGTAGCGGAGAACTGCTGCTAACTCTACAGCTAATTTCTTACTTCTCTTTTGTCCCTGTCTTACAGGATATCAGCAGTGCATATGGGGAGTATTTGATTCAGAAGCAGCTTTATGAACAGGCTGCATTGATACTTGCTCGGGCTGGCATCTTTGCAGAAGCTCTGGATGCCTTTCTGAGCAGTGGCAGCTGGCAGCAAGCCCTGTGCATGGCCACTCGGCTAGGTTACACAAAGGATAAGCTTTCCAGCCTGGCACGGACCATGGCAGGTAGGCCTTGAGAAGATGGAAGCAAGCAGACCAAAACCACCTGTTCTTATTTCTGTTTCATTGTGATTTTTACTAAAAATCAGTGAAAACCTCAGTCTTCAGCAGTGTTTTTCTTAAAGGCCTGTGATATCCAAGGGTTTGCGTGGTTGCACGTTGCTTTTGTTTCTCACTGGAACCAAAAAATGCTGGAGCTGAGTTGCTGGGCACCCAGGAGTTGCTAAGCTAGGTGTGGCCTTGGTTGCCCCAGACTGTCTGGTTCTTGCACTCGCCTTGCAACCTGAAACCAAACCTTTTCCTTGGTTATCCTCTGTAAATGAAGATTCCTCGAAGTGTCTGACATGACTGAGGCCTCTAGATATCATTGACACAAATACTGCGTGATCACAGAGCTTAAGGGCTGTTGGATAATTCAGTTCTGCATCTTCGTGTTTGCTCCTTGATTGCTGCTGGTAGCCAGGACCAGCTGATATTTGTAAAGCAATCTGTGTTCCTACTGCAGGGGAAAAAAAAAAAAAGGATTGTCTTAGGGTTTGTGCTCACTAGGAAACATCACACTGTGTGTGTGCATGAGATGTGCTGTGGGCCTGGCATATATTTCAGCAAGACCAGTGGAGCATCATCCTGATTTTAGCTTACTCAGAGGCAGAGTTTATGAAACATCACATAAACAGTGGGAATATGGGTCCTGGGAGCGGTCTTCCAGATTTGGATGTTGCAGTATTTTCCTCTTTTCTGTCAGTAAATGCAATTTGGATAGTTCATATCTTGGTGCTGCTTCTAGCAAATCTCTTACATCACATCTGTAATTTAGTGGGATGTGCAGATATAAGTTTCTTGGATGCGAATGCTTTGCTCAGGTAATTTCTTCTGGCTCTGTGTGTCACTTTCTCTCTTACACCATAGCACACAAGTCAGTTACAAAGCTGGTGCTGGCTTTTAGGGGACTGGAGGTCCTGAACCTCACAGATTTGATGCTTGCTGTCTGTAGCTCAGAGAGCAGGAGGCAATCTCCTCCCAGCAGGTAGGCTGAAGCTTTCATGAGAGATTTCCTGTTTGCATCCTGCCTCCCTCCTGTTAGGAGGTTTCTGTCTCACACTGCTGGGGAGAAGTTCTTCAAGTGGCAGTGAGGAACAGGCACCAGCAATTTTACAAGCAACAGGCAGATGAAGTGGCATCACGCAGCCCTTATTTTATCAGGCAAATTAAGTAAGTGTGTAAGCAAGTGGAAAGTGCTACAGTGAATGTCATGTTCCTCTGCTTGATTGTTTTCTAGTAGAAAATTCAGCTGCTGATGACAAACCGAAATCTGCCTTTTCTTGTAGGAAAACTGATTGAACAGAGAAAGCACGCCGAGGCAGCCACGCTCCTGGAGCAGTACACTGAGGTAATGCCATTACCCTCTTGTCTGTCCCTGCTTCCTCTGTTCTCCTGTGCCACGTGAGACTCAGTGTGTGCTGACTATAGAGCAGTCCGTGCCACAGGCCCTCTCTGGGAGAACAGAGCAGGTCCAGGGGATACAGTCAGCAGGGGGTGGATGGATGCTCTGTTGCCAGGTTTCCTACTGATGAAGTTGCCTCTGCTTTGGTATGAGAAGCTTTTGGTTCCGAGATCTGGAGCATGAGTGTTAGAACAAAGAAGACTTAGTTCTGGGGGGACTTTCCCTTAGAAAGGGACTTTTATTTTTAAGGTCAGCCTTATGCTGTAGTTTTAGTGCTTCAGAATACGTGTCACAGCGGTGCTGTCCTGACCAGTACTGCTGAGTAGAGCTGTGCCTCTGGGCTGGTGCTGCCTGAATGTGTGTTACTAGCATCGGCAGCAGCACATGATTGCTCTTACTTTACAGGACTATGAAGAGGCTGTTATCCTGCTCTTAGAAGGTGCTTTCTGGGAAGAGGCTTTAAGACTGGTAAGGCATTTCATATCTCAAGAGCCAGAAGTATTGTCTGGATTGTAAGAAGCAGAAAGTACTTTTTTTAGAGTGCAAGTACAGGGATGGAATCTGGGTTATATCTTTAAATAATACCTTGTTTCCTTTTCCTGATCCAGATTCACAAGTATGATAGACTGGATATTTTGGAGACCAACTTCAAACCTGCCATAATAGAAGGTGAATATGTGCAAGAATCTGAGACTTGCTTGTGTTTTGGTGGTGAAAGGAGGTTTTTACTGGGTCTGTGGGAAGCCACAGCACGCTAATACTGGAAGCTCCGTGGAAGGATGCTTTGATTCCACCCAACTGACCTTGGCCAGTTAGCTGAAACAGTGATTTCGTATCTTTATTCTCTCTTCAGTCGTGAAAGGATGAGTAATTGATACTGGATGTTCTTTGTTCTCATGCTATGGGCAGTGAGTTCTATGAATTGAGGAATATTTTCATTTAGCTTAAGCCTAATTAATGTGAAGGCGTGGCCACATGGCCACAGAGCTTTCTCTTACTGTGTAAGAAGCAGGCTCTTGTTCGAAAGATGCTTGTCTGGCAAGTTAGTTCATTCCATAGACAGATGCATCTAAGTTTGGTGACCTCCTGTGCTACAGGCTTCAATTTTTTTCCACTCTAGTCATTTTATCAGCTTTGCAGCTGATTTCCAAGGTTCCTGAAGGACTGTGCTCCTTCAAGCTCCTTGTGTAAAAATGCTCTTCTGACTCCTTGTACAAATCTTTGTGTTCTTATCTCGGACCTGTTTTTGTTTTTTTTTAATTGAACAGCTCAGAAAAGTCAGCTGATATTCCTAGACTCTCAGAAAACAGCATTTCTTCGTCATAAGAGTCGCCTGCGAGTGGTCCGAGAACTGAAGGAGAAGGCCTGTGAGAGCCTGCAGGGTTGGTATTGAAATGCATATGGCTTTCTCCTGCATAAGTAAATGTGGTCATCTTTTCTTTGGTTGTTTTTCGTGGTTCCTATATACCCTTGTGCAGCTGTGCTCTTGTGCCTCCAGTAGTATCTGTGACTGTAGAAACAGCATTCGACTCAGCTGCTACTCTCACCGTAGTTCACTTGACCTTGATCTTCCATAAAGGTGCCTTTATTTTCAGTACAATCTGTATCACAGCTTTCCTGGGATAAAAAGGCTAAACACCACTGAAAGCTCTTCAGAATGAGACACCATTGTCTGTGTAGTGCTAGCTTACCTGGGTCAGACAGTGCCCAGCACATCCTTTGTGCTGAGAATCTACTATGCACATTCACCTACCAGCTTACAGAGGCTTGGGGAAATTTTCTAAAAGCAGAATGTTCTGTTCTGGTCCAGATCTGTTTCTCTGAGATTGTTATTCTTCTGACTGTGCTGTTTCAATTGATAATCACAGTCCTTGCCAGGGCAGAGGAGCAGCGTTCTCACAATTTCTTTTTCTTCTTGTGGGCTGAGTTGACTCGAGAGCCACCAGGCTCCAGTGTGCCAGCAGGTAGAATGAATCTACAAGGCTGCTTTTCCAGAAAGTACATAGATTACCCAGAGAGAAAGCCTGAAATAACTGTGATCTTTTCCTATACTGTGACAGTTGTCAATGTGTTTTGCAGATTATGAAGTGCCAAACTGCCCAGAATTTGACCTTTTGTCTGAAACCAGCAGTGTTATGACAGCCAGCGACATGAACAGCAGATATTCACACAGCAATTCAAGAATATCAGCGTAGGTATCTGCCTTTAAATTAGATGGTGGCTGGCCTGGCATCAGCCTTTGTTTGGGAGGGCAGCTTACTCGTGTTTGTCATGCTCCTCCTAGCAGCTGTACATATCTTGAAGCTGCTTTAATTACAGGCATTTCTTGATTGTTTTAACTCTTACTGGGGGAGATAGAGCAGAAAATGCCAGAAGCTAGTAGTGCAGCAGGAACAGATTGACCAGCAGAGGAGCTGTGAGCACAGATTCTGCAGGAGCTGTCTCTGTAGGCAGCAGGCATGTTGCCAGAATAGCTGACTGTAGGAGGATTGGCACAGGAAATGGGCAGAGTTTCTCAAACATTAACAGCTTGTGCGAAGGGCTTATTTTCTTTGTCTCAAGTTTTGCATTTTTAGTAGTTAATAGAACTATAGAATGGTTTGGGTTGGTAAGAACCTTAAAGCTCATCCAGTTCCAACCCCCTGCCATGGGCAGAGTTGCCTCCCACCAGCTCAGTCCGCCCAGGCTGTCTGGCCTTGAACACCTCCAGGGATGAGGCATCCTTGTCTTTGGACAGCCTGTGCCAGTGCCTCATCACCCTAATTGGGGGTTGTTATTCAATTTAATAACTATTCTCTTTTCACAGTGGGCTTCTTTGTTGCTTTTGAGCGCTTTTAATATGACCTCCAGTATTAGGCGGCTGCATTAAAGACTGATGTGATTTGTAGTTCCACTTCTGAATTACCTATCTGAAATGCAGAGAAGATGCACTTGTGGAAAAAGCGTGGGCTTTTCGGGGCGCTGTCTGTGGCTCAGATTGAACAGGGAAGAAAATGCAACCTTAATCTTCAGCATATCTGTATCAGACTGAGATGGTTGTATTGGGGCATTAAGTTACCCATACTGACTTGCGATTAGAAGTTGCTTTCCTGTGATAATGGATCAGGAGCTGTATTAGCACACAGATGGAGGAGATAGCAGAAAGGAAGATGTGCAAAGGCAAGTGCGGACTCTGACACCAAACTGTTGTAAGTGAAGTTCAGCTGCTAGCGACTATTGTCAAACAGTTTATCCTACGCTGTACTTGGAGGGATGCTTTAACCTTGCTGGAACAGAGGAGATGAGATTGTACAGCTTGCCAGCCCAGCTACGGGCTCGTGTTTCAGTGAGCAGGGGGTATTGGTGGAGTATTATGGAAAACATTGATACAGATCTATCAGCCTACAGGCAGCCCCTTCTTACTGAAGAGCTAAGGGAACTGAGTAAGAAGTTGCACGACCATTGCTGACTTCCCTTCAGTCTTACCCTGCTGCAGCTCATCCTGCTGTGCAGGGTGAAATGAGGCATCCTCCTTTCCTAGGCGATCCTCAAAGAACCGTCGCAAGGCTGAGCGCAAGAGGTACAGCTTGAAAGAGGGGAGTCCTTTTGAAGAGATGGCCCTTCTGGAAGTTCTGGGTGAAAACGTCCGTGCCGTTGATTCTGTGAAGGGTATGATACGGTGATTTTAATCTGCTCTCTAACTTCAGAGATGTGGCAGTGTGCTCCGTCTCGTTCGTAATGGGTGTGCTGGGGAGAGGAGCTTCACGGTGCATAGGCTGTCTGTGGTGGACTTTGATTTGGTTTGTCTGCCTCTGCTGGGAGGAGCACCTAGGAGTGTGATGAGCTCTCCTCATTTGGAAATTCGGGAGCAGAGAAATGAGGACTTCTCAGTGCCAGGATTGGCTCACGTTTATACTCGGGCACTATAGTGGCTGGGTAGGAGCAGAGAACCAGTCCCGGTTTGCAGCTCTTTCCTACACCTCTATACCAGAACAGTACTGCTGTTTATTTAGCACACCTGTGTGAGGTGCCATTACTTGTGTTCCTGTTCCTTCTGCAGGAGACATACATGTTCTTCTGAAGCAGCTCGTGCTGTTTGGTTTTGATGAGCAGGCTGAGGAGCTGCAGCAAGTCCTGGAACAAGTTCTGCAGTTGATGGAGACCTCAATCCCAGAAATCTGGACTCCAGCTTTGCAGCAGAGTTCTCTCAACCCGGTCTGTGCTTGTCCTCATTACCTGTAATGCCTGCTATACAATATCAAGCAATTGGTAGTGTTCTGTGTTCTCCAGTAATGAGTACAGAACGTTTCCCTGGCTTTCTAAATCTGCCCTTTTCTACAGAGTTGAAGCAAATACTTTGTGCAGGATATTGTAGGAGCACTGCGCCTCCTGAATCAATATGCAGTATAAAATGTATGATAGATACAGCTTCCTGTGGAACAGAGGAAAACTGTGTTATTTTCTAGCCCACGTGGTTGAATTTTAGCATAGCTTTTATGTAATGGAATGGTGGCTGTCCACCCTCATTGTCATGAGATGAACAGCTAACAGATTGGTCAGTGTAATCTGAACCAGTGTGTCATGAGGAGTGTATTGCAAGTAGATGGGTTTTGTCACGCTTCTGGGCTTCAGCTTTGCACGTAATTAGAAAATCGTGAGGACAGTACTAGTTCCCTTGCGAAGTAGAATATCCAAAATAGTTTTTAAGCATTCGGGGTGAACACAAAGTATTCCCCAGTATCTTCCCCATTTAAGGGCAGATTGAAACTGCTGAATGCGATCGGATGCTGAGGCTCCCCAGTGAACTTTAAATGTTGCTGGTACTGTAATGAAAGTAGTTCTGCCAATTCGTGACACTTAAAGCACAGTAAAGAAGTGCTGAGATGGGGATTCTGTGTCTTGAGAAGCTGTCTCAAAGCAGTTCTGCATTTCTGCCCCTCCTTTGGTTTTCCTGAGACACGACTGGGCTTTGATCCCGTATTTCTGATCATTTTAAACTGTGAGATCTCCTGCAGCTGCTTCCATTCTTGTTGACAGTTTTCTCTGTAGGCATCCATCCTTACCCTGTGCCTTGCTTTGTGCAGGTTTGAACATGGGTATTGTTTCTTCACAGGTCCTGGGACCCAATTCAACTGCAAACAGCATTATGGCTGCCTATCAGCAGAAGAGGATGGTGGTTCCTGCTGTACAAGGTTAGTTCAGGCTCCTGGCCACGTGTGGGTGTGAAGCATCATTGCAGCCAGAGAGAGCTCCGGGGCTCTCCAGGCATTGCAGTGTTCTTCATCTCTAGGAGTTTATTGCTTTACATTAGGTTGTCAGCTTCCTTTTGGCAAGTGAGCAGCCATCTTAATAAGGTTTTGTTTGCTCTGAAGTACGGTGTTAAAACTGCTGCCTGAACTGTGCTGCTCCTGGTTTCCCGTGTGTTTAGCCTCTGTGTGTTGTGAGGGAACTGGAAGTCCCTTTCCATAGGGGTGCGTCAGATAATTCTGCTTGTACTTTCTGAATTTATCCTTTTGTCTAATGTTGGCTGGGTTCTGGAGCAGGTGAGTCTATGGCATTTCATACTTTGCCACCTTGAAGCCCTTGCAGCTGATAGAATTTTAAGGCTGAGAGAGCCGCCATTTGTCTTCCCTCTCTCCACCTAGTACTGGAATTGCCAGGAAAAAATTAACAAACCCCTAGATGTGAGCCACCCATTGCTGCTTGGCTGGGCTGGCTGCAGAGGAAACTCTGCCTTCTAGGCACAGCCCACAGGTCTGGATGGCTGCTGAGTGCGACAGCGCAGCAGGGATGTCCCAGCTGCTGATGAATGAACCGAGTCCTGCTTTCTGCCACAAGTTGTTGCTCTTTGTTCCAAATGATAACACTGAGTAGAGACGGGACTTGATTTGTCAAAGGGAATCCATTTCTGCGTGCGGTTCTGCTGGGCAGCCTTCAGTGTGGGCTGGTGATCTGTCGCTGAAAGGTGATGCTGGCTGAGGCTTCTCGGTGTTCTTTGATGGGAAAGAAAGCAAGCTGACTAGATGACGGGACCTGAGGAAACCATGCTGCTCTTACCTTCTGTTCTGACATTTGTCATCTTTGCCTTTCAGATCCAGAATTACTCATTGCACCAAAACTCAATGCAAATCTACAGTGGAAACTGCATCTTTTCCAGTAATAAAAAGTCAAAGAATCCTGATGGACTCGGAAATGTTACTTTTCATATACTTTCATTACACCTTTATTAAAACGTTGTTGTCCTGGCATTCCTGCTTATATTGCTCCTGGGGCTGTGCAAGTGAATGATCCTTCCAGCTGATGCAGCTGTAACTTTGACCCACAGTTTGTTTGTGAGGTAGGGGAATAACAGGCTGTGTTGCTCTGAGCACTGCTGGCTAAATCCAACTCCTGCCACTACTATTCCCTCTCTTCTGGATGAAACAAATCCCCCTGTGGATTCAGTTCTCTGCCGTCACTTCCTCCTGTGGATGATGAAGGCAGGCCATATTTTAAGCTGTTCATCCTGATTTAGCTACATCACCAGTAAGTCTGTGCTAATAGCAAACTGCAGTTGTTGAACAAATAAGTTCTGTTTTCTCTGCTGAAGTTGGCTGCTGGTAACGGGAGATTTTCATTAGAATCATTTTGTTGCATCAGAGTGAACGCTGTAGCTGTAGCAGCCATCGCTGTCCTGGGAACTTGCACCAGGGAGGTCTGGGTACACGAGGACGTGCATAACAGTGGGGGTGGGTATCAGGTGGACAAGCTCAGCAGGCAAGGCTGGATACTGCTTCAGGAGGAAGCCCCCGTGCCCCTCCTTCCCCTCGGTTATCTTGGCCAGGCAGCTGTTCTGTTTGATGAAAGCCTCCTGGTGAGGTGCTGCTCAAACGCTGCCAGCACCAGCAGGATAATTCCTGTCCCTGAGCAATGGGCTGTGTTCTTGCTGCGTGGCATTAGCGCGCCCGGTGCTGCAGGTTGTTTGCTTGGTGCGAGAGCCCCACGTGCTGGGGTGGCCTTGAGGGTTTGCACTGTACGCGCTGTGCTGGCCTGGGATTGATGGAGAGCAGCGGTGGAACAAACCCTTTGTCAGCGTTGTGTAAAGCACTGGAGTGACCTTATTTTTTAGCCGCCTCGAGGTCCATGGCTTAAGCCTATTTCCAAGTGTGCTGATGAGGCTGGAGAGAGGTTCTCCAAGCACGAACTCTTTTAAGATAGCAAATGACATGAAAGGCTGCAGTGGGTAGCAGGTTTTTGGATGGATTTGGGCTTTCGAATTTGGTAGGCAAACCTAGTCCAAAATAACATGGAAACGATCTCGGTGCGCTCGGTACGTGGTCTGATAGTGGTGGGACAAGGGGGAACGGTTTTCAACTTACAGAAGGGAAATGAACATTGGATATTACAAGGAAATCTTCATCCAGAGGGTGGTGAGGCCCTGGCACAGCCACCCAGAGCAGCTGTGCTGCCCCATCCCTGGAGGTGCTTCCAGCCTGGATGAGCCCTGGGCAGCCTGAGCTGGTGGGGGGCAGCCCTGCCCATGGCACAGGGTTGGAACTGGATGGGCTTTAAGGTCCTTTCCGACCCAAGCCATTCTACCACCGTGTGATTTTTCAGATTTGGAAAAAGAAGTGACGGGGAGCACGCAGCGCTCTCCAGCTCTGGCCCTGCAGCTGAATTGCAGCTGTGCCACCGCTAATTCCTGACACTCTTACACGTGGTGCTAGGAAATGCCCAGGTCTTGCTCAGCCTCCTGTACTGCCCAGAATGTTTCCTTATTAAGGAACCCAAGAAAAGGTAAAACTGGATTGATGAGGATTTGATTTCCCTAAACACATCAGTTCCTTTAAAGTGCGTCTTTCTTTTCTTTTTCCTGTCATGCCGGTGGTTCAAATCTGCCATCCAGGAGGGAGGCTGCTTCCTAATCATTCCTATGGCAACTCATCTCTGAGCTCCCTTGTTGTTTCTCTCTACCTCACCTGTCCTGAGTGAGCTTGGACAACGCTGGAGCCAGCGCGTGCTGCCGCTGAGCCTGCAGAGGGGCAGCCCTGCACCCTGCTTCTTCCACGACTGAGCTTCAGCTTCTGCTTCAGCAGCAACCCGGAGTTTCCCTCCCCTGCATTTCTCCATTGATGTTTCTTTTGCTTTCTTTGCACTGCATCTCAAATACACTGTGGCTTAGCTACCACCTTTGCAGACACATTGCATTTTCTCTGCAGCGGCTCTTACAAACAGGTGCAGAAACAACTACAGGGGAAATGCAGTTAATTTAAGAAATGTCCAAATTTCTGAGTAACTATGCTTCTGTGGAAGCCTACTTCTCTCATTAGAATTTTGTCACCCATCTCCTTCACATGCAAAAAAGGCACACTCACAAAAATAATACAGCTGCAGCAGACATCCTTTAATATAACCATAGCGAAGAGGTGAAGGTATTTGCTCTGCATTGATGCAGGTACCCTTGGTGTAAGATACACAGAGTCCTAGAAGAAGCACTTCCTAAAAATGCAGGAAGCACCACGTAGCTTGTACTCACGCCTGTAAACCCAGAGCATCTGAACAGTGGAACAAGGCAGTGGTGGGCAAGGGGTACGGCAGGCACCTGGAGGCCTGCTAACAGGTCAGTGCATTTCTTGTCAGCGCTGGGACACAGCACAGGCACTGACACCAGAACAGCATGGTCCCCTGGCTGAGTTTTCCTCTCTGTCTTGAGAACGCAGCACAACGTATCTTGGATGCAACTCCAGCCCATCGCTGCGCCCTGTGCTGAGCCGATGAGTTTTAAGGGTATGGGGGCATTGCAAAGCTCTCTTTGTTTGTGCCCCTCTTCCTGTGCGTACTTAACACTGTGGATGAAACAATGCAGCAAGGCAACAGCTCCCCTGCAAAGCCACACTTCAAGTTACCTGTGCTAATGTCTACAGCTACAGTGCTACTTCCCCTTGTGGCCTTCGGGCAATCCGTGGTCCCTGGGCCATGACCATCCTGTACAGTGCCTAGTGCTGGTGTATTTGCAGAGCTTTCCAGGGCAGCTGTGACTTCCATAGGGCAAGGGCTGGAAATGCCCCTGGCTGGCATTGCTCTGCCACTGCGCCGGCTGGGCTCTGGCCCAGCAGGTGGATGCTGCCTGCTGCCCTGGCCGCAGTGGTTCTGCTGTCACTGACTTACAGCATCAGATGGATTTCCTTTCTGACCTCTCTGGCATGTGAGTAAGATCAGTTCTCCAACAATCTGCAATTGTTGGTGATGCGAAGTAGTTCCTACTGCTAAGCATTAGCACTGTTACACCTCTGGAACCAAGTGCACCCCTCACCTGTGTCAAAAATGAACCCCCATACTGATTTTTATTTTTTATTTTTTTTGGTAGTAGTTTCTCTCTTTGTGGGTTTTACAAAGTCATGCTTTCTAAACGAAGACATACCATGTCTAGTGTCAGCAAGGACTAAAGAAAGCGTGAGCAGCGTTTGTAATCGGGACACAGCCAGCCCCTCGCTGCCCTCCATGTCACTACAGGAAGGTCTCTGTTCTCTTCCAGCAGCAAAAGGGTCACACTTGTGCACGCTGGCATATGCAGTAACACCACTGCACACGGACACAAAAGCGAGGAACACCCTGTCCCGGAGAAATACATTATCAAGATTTGCAAAAAGCATTTTCCCTTTATGAAGAAGAGGTCTGTATGCTTTTACTGAAAGCCACTTCATCCAGAGGGCATCTTAACAAATCCAAGCCGCACTTAAATGCGTTTCAACCCTGCTGATTGGTTCTGGGCCCAGGAACAGATTTCTATTACTAATGACCCGCTGCCGGTCTGGGAGCTCTTATCTCGACAACAATCAGAATAAAGACCCACCAAAACCCACAGCAGCACCGGACCATGCTACCTTTTGTGTAGCGTGCTCAAAATAAGCAGCCAAGCAATTGCAAACCTTGATAGTGCACTACTCTACATGGGGACAGCAAAGCTAATCATGGTGTATTATACGTTCACCTGTTATATATAAATGGTTAAATAAGTCCCTGCGGGTGAAAATGTTAGGCTTCTTGACATCCGAGCAGAGAACACCTGGCACCCTGGAAGGGCAATGCCAGCTCCATAGCAAAGTGGAAACCCTGCAGCTCTGCCCTCTTTGAGCAGCACTGTGGCATGGTGTGGCTGGGATGCTAAGGCTGATACTTCTTTTCCCGTTCTTTCTCAGCACATTCTGATTGCAGTTTTGCTGTCATCCACACCAGCCTCTCCAATATTCTTTCTTCAGAGAATCCTCAGCGATGGGCAGGATACGCTGAAAGGAAGCGCTCTAAATCACTGCTTCATCCCCTCCTCTCCTGAAACCTACATCTGGGTGCAGAACCTCTGAAGTTCTGAATTAAAATGAATCCATTCATCCAAAGAAAACGCTTCTTCCAGGCTTCCATTCACACACAGCAGCGGGGTGGTGTCACAACACAGCTGCAAACACCTCTGATTTCAGAAGTCACTTTATTTCATTCTTTTTGTCTAACCTCTGACAATGCTAATATGCTGCTGTTAACAAGCTATGTTTTCCCATATTACATTTCTCACTCCAGTTAACAAAAACCATACACGTCCCTTCATACCCTGAGGTCTTAGTGTTAGCCTGAAGTCTGAACACACGGGTTGCCAGATGATTTTTTGCAGTCATTTTGTCCAGTGTTTCTTGAGATGTTCCTTTAGCTGTGGGATAGTGGACAGCTGTTGTTTGCAGAGATGGCATCTGAGGGGCAATTTGAGAAGCTCGGAGGCGTGATCTTTCACCGTTACTTTTCCCTTGCTTCTTACCATCTCTATCACATCTGAAATGAGATCAGACAGGAGGTACTGGGACCAGGGAACATCGTGAAATGTGTGGCACTACCGAGTCTGCACACTGCTTAACAGACATCACATAGCATTGCTGCATTTTTATTCAAACCATCCACGCAATTTGGCTGACTTCTACTTAGTGCTGATCCTCAAAATCTGAAATCACACAAAACCTTTCAATTACTGCAATAGAATTTAGGGCTTACACTACTTCTACGGAAAAAAGCTCAAAAGTCAGAGCCCACAGACACGATGATGGTATGAAATACCTTTTCTACTGATTACCTTCGGAGTTTAGGAAGTATTCTGTGGTAAAAGAGTTCCAGTGCTTTTTGGTTTTCAGAGCGGGAGAATCAAAGTCCTGGCTGATCACATGCAAATGCAGCTGACTGAAACAGATCACACAGATACGACAGAAAAAAACAGTGTTAATGTGTGAAGTTCTTCTGCAGTAGTATCAGTTGCAAACATGACTGGAAAGAGGCAGGGTGCCAGTCTTATGGATCAGTCTTAAGGGTCCGTCCTGCGACCCACAGTCCTGACACAGAAAAAAACACTCTCTGTGTTTTCAAAGTACTATCCATGCTAAGTGTTTTGCTTAAATAGCTTATGTCACTACCCTGCACGTTCCATTTGCCCCTAACTACGGTCTGCATGCCTGCTAGTTTCCTAAGAATCAAAGGCAGCGGTTTTAATGGACAAAAGGATTAAGCTTTGTGGAGCAGCTGAACAGGACACTTTATCAGCAGCTCAAAGCTTACTCCAGCAATTGGAGAACAGCTCGGGAACACCGACAGCCAAATCCTCAGCAGGCGTTTGGGCACCGCAATGTCACTTATTTACACACAAGATTAAAATCCTTGCTCGCTGTCAGGCTGGACCATGCGGGCTTAAGAGTTCCTCTGATCCCAGATAAACACCAGGGAGGAGCGTGCTCGCACCCAGCAGCTGGCAGCACACCCGGCAGCAGAACTCTCTGGGCAGCCCTACGGGCATTTCCCCGCCGACCCAAGAAGCTTACAGAGCCCGCAGTTACCACTGAAGGCTCGGGGTGGAAGGAGCCCTACGAGCCCTTAAAAAAGGGCACCCAGCCCCAGCGCCGCGGGCAGGGCAAAAGCACTGTGCTCCAGGTGAGGCTCGAACTCACAACCTCGGCATTGCTCCAGTACTGCCGTATAAGTACCGCGCGCTAACCGATTGCGCCACTGGAGCCAGCACGGATGGGGACAGCAGAGGCTCAGCCACACCCACGGGACCTGGAACCGAACCCGAGTCCGTGCGGGGACAGAGCAAAGCCTGTGCCAACACTCAGCCCCAGCTCCGCACGCCCGGGAGGGCACGGGCTCCTCCTGATGGCTCCTCCAGGGCCTACCTCATACTGGGGATGGCGTGGTAGCCCAGCCGGAACTCCAGGCTCTCTTTAGCAGGGCACTGCTGAATCATTTTCTGCCCGACGGCGTGCATGTGCTCCAGGAGTCCGAGATGCTCTCTGGTGACTGATTTCAGGTTGGAAATGGAGTCCCACGGTAAAACAAGCCAGTGGTAACGTGCTTTGGGGTATTTATCCTTGATGACTACAGTCTTCTCATCCTTATAAACCTAGCAAAACAAGAAGCTTGATTACTTACGGGAGTTAACTGTCCTGTCCCTATCAGCACTGCCCTGCGTGAGCTTTGAGCTGCCATCCTCATGCACATCCCACCACGGCTGCAAAAGCACACGGATGTGCTGCCAGTGGAACTGCGACCGCCAGGAAGAAAAGCCAGGAAAAATCTCTACCCAGGAGAAACACCGAGCAGCAGGGTGTTTGCCTTCATGACTTGGACTGGAACCACGCTGCACCACGCACCTAGCAGCTACAGGGAGGTGTTCGAGTGTTCTTCTTTATATACCCCAAGGAAAAAGCCTTCTGTTCTTATTCAGCAAGAAATACATTCACCATCACTACAAGTCGGTGTGAGCTCTCTAGAAAATAACCTAGACTCATAACCAGTGCGGTCGAGGGTCCTTCCTCCATCAGGCCACATCCAAGGTTTGTGGGCTCTGAAGACAGCAATGGCCCCATGCTCGATGCGGAGCACACACGAGCAGGCTCCCTGTGCTCTGTGGTGAAACATGAGCCTCAGGGGTGCAGCACAGCACTCAGCACTGTACACCTCCTCCAGCACTTCGAAGCCAAAAACCTTAAAATCTAAGCTGTTTCAGTTGATGCTACCCAACATGCCACTTTTAAAGATCATTCACATAAAGAACAGGTTTCTGTCTCTCAAGCCCTCCTTTCTCTTGATTTTATTTTTTTTGCCCCGTGCATCAACTAGATGCAGCTGATCAAGAGAAACAGCACCAAAGCACGAGGAGAGCAGGGCAGCAGTCTGCCCATGGCAATAAAAATCTGCCAGCATCTGAAGCAGAAACTGCGTGCCCTCTCTCTGCTCTGTTAGCAGCAAGTCTGCTCGTGAGAGATGGATGATGTCTCTGTCATCTCTGCTAACTCTTTTTGTATGTGTATATTCAGAGCTGATCAGTCTTGCCCTACAGGAAGGGAGATAAAAGTTTTATCAGCACACAAATCATTACACTGACTTTCAGCAGCAAGTCTAGTCCATGTCCTATTTCCATGCACTTTGGTCTTTGCATTACACAGACAGTGGAAAGTGAATCAAGGCAGCCGTGAGCAGGTGCTTCCAGAAAAAGGAATTCTGTCATTTCTTTAAGGCATGTTTAAGAAGCAAAGGGGGGGAAGTCTGTTGTTTATACATTTAATTCTGAACCACAAGTAACAAAGCTAACACTAAGCCACAGCTTCTGCGTTCTAACATTCAAACAAGAGTTTTAAGAACAGCTTATCTTTTGGGTCAAGAAAACACCGTTTTCTTAAGTGCTATGGGAACCTCTTCTTAAGGAGTGAAGATTGAGCTTCAGGTTTAAAAGGTAAGCAAGTACTTTGATAGATTTATCATTCCTGATAGACTCATTTGAAACTGCCGACAGACACCTGAATTATTAAAAAAAAAAAGAAAAACAAGAAATTGGGACATTCTGGTGGGTGATCAATGAAATTATTTTCAGCCTAAGGGTGATTATCTCCTGGAGGGGCCCGCTGTGGCTGTGGAGTCTTTAGCTCTGGACCAGCTCAACTCAAACACACAAGGGCTCAGGTGGTCAGACTGGCCCCAAAGCTCAAGGAAAAGCATGATGCAGCCACAGGGAAGCAGAGCAAAAGAGAAGCACCTGGAGCATCTACAGAAGGTTAAAAGAAGGCACCTAGGAAATTCCTGCGGTCACAGGGAAATAGAGTAAGAAGGAGCCAGAGGTCACATCCCGTCAGCTGCTGCCCAGGTGTTGCACAGTTAAAGTTTACTGGAAATGATGAAGCTGCACCAGACTTGGAAATACAACGGTGCTGACTGCCAGAAAATAGGAATATCAGCTTTAAACCACTGCTCTGCTCTAACTGGTTTCCATGCTAAAGTGACCTCGCTGCTCACCTGCTCTCCCTGCAACTTTTTTAAAATGTTGGACAAATTTGAGAGCGTAGAGAGCTCCAAGAGAAGGAAGTTCTGACACTGCACAAAATCAGTATAGTAGAGACTCCCAAATTCTATCACAGGGAGATGCAGCTCTTGTGCAGTACTCCCCCAGTTAATCGCATTATTAATGTAAACTGATGAAGGAACAAAGGATGCTCACTTTCTTAGACAAGAAGTACTGTAAAGTACAAGTGCATAGTTCTCACCTGCACTTCTGGATCTTGCATGGAGCTCTTCAGACCTTGACTCCAGTGTCCTAAATGTTCCTAAAACATAGAAGGAAGAAAAAAAACCCACATTTTTATAAGAGAATTAAGAATCTAATTATGTATCTTAAAACATTTTGTTACGTACTTGCACTGGAACTACAGTGATAACACCTAAATGAGAGCTGAATCATTTCCTTTTTATGAACACCAGCACAACCCTCCATCCAGCTGACCCACAAAGCTACTTTTGAACATTTTAACCGGGTGCTATTAGGATTCAAAGCTGGAAATTTAACAACTCTAGATCTGCTTGGATTTGTTAACTTGCATGCATATGTTACAGCACAGACCTTTTTTTACCAATGATGACAGATCATTTTACTACAAGACCTGCTTCTTCATGCATCACAAGGGCCAGAGGAGGTACGAGGATCACCATTTACTGTCTCATCACATGCTGCTCTGCACAGAACAAAGAAGCACTGTTGTGGTGCCTGGCCCTACTCTTGGATGTATTTATCTTTCAATACTGTGCAAGACAGAGTGCCTTGTAAACAAAACAATAAAAGTACCAGACAATCATGCCAGAATTAGCAGATTATCTCTTAATTTTGTTATCCAACTCCTAATAAACGACACTTAGCGTGCACATTTTGGAAAAACATCATATTTTATCTACTCAGAGCCCCACACAGGCATTGCCAATGATGATCTTCATCAGATTCTTACAACAGCAAGACATTCAAATGTTATTCCAGTACTGACAGGGAAACAGTGAATCGCCATCTCTCTCTGATCACAGCATCCCAAATTTGATCCTAATATAATCAGTGCGAGGTCTACACTGATGTAATTGGTCAGCCCACCAGAATCTGAGACTGAAATTTGGTCCTGCACTCTTACTGTTTCAGAGGCACTAAACGGGCATTTGCATTTTGCCCATGTCAGCAGGGCTAAAAATTTCTTCAAAAGATTGTGGCTGGCAATATGAACATAAATATGGTTCTACTTGAAGGAATGACCCACATAGCAGGAAAAAAAAGGAAAAAAAAAAAAAAAGAAAAAAGGTCAAGATGTTCCATTCTCTGTAAGCTTTTTAGATAACCACTGTTCTACTTGTAAGAGAGCAGATCTCATCTCAAGAGCCTGCACACCGTGCTACTCCAAGCTCAGTGGAGCTCCGCTCTTCTAGCAGAAACTGCAGCAGGAACCAGAGATTAAGAACTCACTTCCTGAAGCAAGCTCATTACTTTAGCACTCCCCAGCTCAGGTTAACATGGGATCCAGGTCGTGTTCTCAGGAGCTACATGACATCAGGTGCAGACCTCTGCCTTTGTATATGCCAGATCATGCTCTGAACACTCCTAGGACTCAGGTTCACCTGGGAAGTTCCCCATAGGTAGCACCTACAGAAGTAAAGATGAAAGCCCTCCAATGGAGGAGACAATTCCAGGAGAAACAGCAGAAGCACTGATACCAATACACTTGCCTTTCTGCTCGATGTCCCTTCATGCGGAGATACATTGCTCTTGCTTGGCCTGAGGTCTGCAGAACTGCCTTGTGCATCCACCACCTCCACCTTCTTTGCCTTTCTGGGCACACTTTCTATATCATTGTTCTCACAGGAGTCCTCACACGGCCTCTTTTCAGTTTGTATTTTCTCTTCTGCTTCCATAACGGTTTCCCCTGATTCTTCGCCAAATTGCACCACAAAGGGATAAAGTTTATTCACAATATGCAGAACTTGGCCTGGCCTCATTTTCACCTCTTCATCCTTGCCAACATCCACTAAGTCAACACTAGTTGGATTGACTCCTATCTTTGGTAGAGAGAAAAATAACAGAAAAAGCTGATGTTGTAACTGAAATGACCAGCAGCTACTGGTCAGCTGCCCCGGAGTATCACCATGCTGGAAAGCAAACGTGTTTGGTTTTCATTCCACCCCTGTCCCATTCTGGGAAGTTCAAGATCAGTGTCAGCCAGCAACAACCAGTCTTGTGACTGCAGCCATTAGGACACAAGCCACAGCTTTAGCAACAATTACTTCTGAAAAAATAACAGCAGTTTTCACAAATTATTTCAAACCAACAATCCCCAGAGAGCTTCCCAAGTTCAAATTATTTTCTATTTCTTCTATTTTCTTTTTTACTACATTTTGTATTCTGTCCAGCACCTACTGAATGCTGTCCCATTGACACATCTACCTTCAAATACCTAAGTCTGCTCTTGTAGCTCATTTCAAGAGATGGGTGTTTGGGCTCACACCAGCAGGCTCTCTAACCACAGCACGCTGCTAACACTTCCAATGCACTCCCTGCTGTGTAATGAAAAGGAAAGAGAAACGAGCAAATAAGTTTACTGGAGCTCCCAGAGGACACCACTGCATGGGGATCAGCTCCCAGCCTCTGTTCTTGTTTCCCAGGCCAGATGTGATAACCACTGCCCAGTCCACGTGTGACTGTGTTCAAGCACACCTGCCTGTTCCTTGGAATGACACTAAACCTCTCTGCCCGCCTCAGCTTGTGCCAAGTATATACGGGACGACGTACATTTTAATGCTTTTAATTTTGCATGCCCCACTCGCAAAAAATAAAAATAAAAAATACAAATTTCCGCTGACTGTTTAATAGCAGAAACTCAGGTCAGCAAGGTCACAACTGGTTTTGCCCTCTCATTTCACCATTTCATGGACCTGTGCAACTCTAAAATGATTTTCCACCCAGAACAATCTTTTAAAGCCTCAGAAGCTACTGAAGTTCAGCTGGTTACAGAAGAGCAGGACTTTTTCCTCTGCCTCAGTTCCACCTGATAACACAAAGTGGCACGGGCAACCTACACTGATCAACTGAGCAGGTTTTGTCTGATGATGAGGATGACCCTAGGAAAGGAGCCTCTGCCTTCAGCTACATGCTTCTGCTTCATGTTTATATATAAAGTAAGTTTTAAAAAACCAGCTCTTGCTTTTGACTGATAAACTTTGTCGTGTTTCTTTAACCCTGGCTGTCGGACACCTGCTTGTTTCACAAGACAGCACCACGTCTCTCATCACCTCGTGTTTGATCTGACGGAATGCCTGCCCGACCCCAGCCAGAATCTCCTCATCCTACAGTGCCACAGTTTCACTCAAACAAAGCACATTTCGCATCTCCCTGCCCAACGTGCTGTTTAGCTACTGATTGTTGAAACCCCATACTGGGAAGCAACTCGAGAGCTGGCAGTGCAAGCATGCTAACGCCCACTGCCAGAAAGCACTCGTGCCTCTGAAACAGCAGTAACATTGCATGCAAATTGTGGCAAAGACTGGCTTTGGTGAAACAGAGATTTCTGCAGGATTCATCAGAGACCAGTGGGGGCTCAGCGTTCACTGAGTGCTGGCAGATATTTTGATGGAAGAGGACAACACAGAACATCCTGCTGTGTTACCCACACGGATGCTGGTGCTCTGGGATCTTTCACGTGCCCCTGCACCAGAGGCCAGAACATTTTCCCTTCACATTATCTCGGATACTGGTCGTTGTCAGTAAGAGGGTAGGCCTACATCCCTCAACACGTGAATGCCTTCTGTGCTGCCTCACATCCCACCCCTCCTTAGAAGAGAGAACGTCTTTGGCTCTATCACTCACCAAAGCAAAACCCTCAACAGCAGCCCAGTCCCTGCAATACAGAACCACTGTGACTTTAAATGAAGGGCTGCAATAACTTCAGAAATACAAGCCTAATGATCAGAAGGAAGGTCAGTCAGTTTAGGGGAAGAACTTGAAGACCTCCAGAGCACAGAGCCTGGAAGAAGCACACGGTGAGGATTCAGTGTTTTTTTTCCTCAGGATTCACTGATGCAAGACGGCAGTACGGCGGTGGCTGTGCACTCCTGCACTGAGACACACAAATGGAAAACAGATCCCTTCTGAGGACCACTTGGCAAGCTCCTGTTGGCCACAAAATTGCTCCGGGACCTCCACAATCTGAGATGAGAACTGACATTCACAGTATTTGTGGGCTTCAAGGGTAACATGCCAGTCGAGTACCAGAAACCCTGAAAAACTGCTTAAAAACATACCTGCTTAACTGTGACATACCCCTTGTTGCAGTCTGCTTTCAACAGAACTGGAAAGAAAGAACAAAGAGTTATGAAGCAACGTAAAGAGAAAGGCCAGATCTCTGCCTGCCCGCCCACCCCTTGCAGAAAACACTTCTGCATTTTCAGCTTCTGCTGCCTTTTGGAGGGAGGCTTCCGTGAATGAAGGTGCGGAAGGCTGCGGGCACGGCTGGCAGGCAGCGGCCTTACCTTGCTGCCGCGAGCACCTCCTGTCGGCGATGCGGGTGCGCGGCCCGCGGCCCAGCACCACGGCGGCCAGGTGCGGCAGCGGCACGCGCAGGCCGCGCTCCTCCGTCCCCACCAGCCAGCACGCACGCATCGCCGCGCTGCGGGACAAAACGACGCGTTACCGGGACGCGCTGCTCCCTGCCCCCGGGCCCGGCCGCGTCCCTGGGCCTCCCCGCTCCCGCTCCCCGCGCAGGGCAGGCTCCGTCCCCATAGCAACGCCGCCTTACCGCGCGCACCAGCCCCCTGCCCGCCACCAGCCGCGCGCCGCAGCACGCCGCACCAATGAGCTCCGCGGAGCCGCCTCACGTGACACGGGAGCATGCGCACTCCCTCTCGAGCGCCTTCACTCGGCGCAAGCGCCGTGGCCCTCCGTGGGCGTAAATCTGGGCGGAGGGGGACGGCCGGGGGGTGGGCGGGGTCGAGCCGAGGCCGGCGCCGCTGATTGGCTCGGCGCGCTCCGCCTCCCGCTCCTATTGGATGTCCCCCCCGCGAACCCGACTTCCGGGGCGGGGCGGCGCCGTCTCAAAAGCGCCGGATACGGGACCGGCTCCGAACTTTCCAGAAAACTCGGGAGGGGAGAGCGGCAAGGGAGAGCTCCTCCAGGCAGCGGGAACGCGAGCCGGGTGCACGCAAGGCTGCCCGCTGCCACCATGGTGAAGGAGACCACGTACTACGACGTGCTGGGCGTGAAGCCCAACGCCTCGGCCGAGGAGCTGAAGAAGGCGTACCGCAAGCTGGCACTGAAGTACCACCCCGACAAGAACCCCAACGAGGGCGAGAAGGTCGGCGAGGGGCGGCGGGAGCGCGGGCCGGGGGCGGCGGGCGGCGGAGCCGCGGGGTCTCTGAGGCGCGCGTGTTCTTCCCGCAGTTCAAGCAGATCTCCCAGGCGTATGAGGTGCTGTCCGACCCCAAGAAGAGGGAGCTGTACGACAAGGGCGGCGAGCAGGCCATCAAGGAGGGCGGCTCGGGCGGCGGGTTCGGGTCCCCCATGGACATCTTCGACATGTTCTTCGGCGGCGGCGGGAGGATGCAGAGGGAGAGGCGAGGTACGGGGCGGCTTTCTGACCCGCTCCCGGGCCGTGCGGGGCAGTTCTCGTGAGAGGAAGGTGTTCCCGTGGGGACTGCTGCGGGTGGAGGTCTCTGAGCGGTGCTGAAGTTACGGCTGGGCTGCTCTCGGAGCGGTCCGGCGCTGGAAAAGAGCTGCACGGGGAGGTGGGGGAGGCACCGTCCCTGGAGGTGCTCAGGGAACGCGTGGATGTGCTGAGGGACGTGGTTAGTGGGCAGGGTGGGGGTGGGCTGATGGTGCGGCTTAGTGAGCTTTCCCAACCTTAATAATTCTCTGATTCTAGTCTATAAAAGACGTCCGAAGTGTTGTCCCTAGACCTTAACACCCGAAGTGAACAAGGGGAGAGTACTTGCAGTGCTAGTGCAGTCTGTGATGCCATGCTTTGTGTTAGCCTCTAACCAGGCTTTGTGCCTGGAAAGCTTTGGCTGAGTGCGAGCCCGGCTTTCAGTAGGCTGACTGGGAAACATAGGAGTAACCAGCCTTAAAATAAGCGTTAAGTAAGATGCCATAATGTCAAAATGGAATTTGATCTTTAATTGTAAGTAGCTGTATCTCAGTAAGATAGCCAAGTCACTTTGACTCTGTTAAACCTTCCTGCTTTCCTGTGATATTCAGCTGAATCAGATTGATTGAAGCTGCAGTAAAGTGCTGCTCAAAAGTTAAAATCTAGAGATAGCACTAGGGAAGGCTAATTAATTAATTAAACTGCTTAAAAGCAGCACTGGCCACAGCTCTTCTCCTCCTAGGGTACAAAGGGAATTAAAAAGTCTGTATCAAAGTATTCCTAGTAAGCTGGAACTTGCTGTACTTCCCTAAACTGGTTCCCTTGTTCCTAAAATTCTAATTAATTCCTGATAGTAAAAATGTAATTACAGCTACTCAGCTAAGTTTCCAGAAGTCCCCTCATGAGAGGGGGAAAAAACTGACTTGAGACAATGCCTCCCACTTCCCTGTAGAAGACTTGTAGCAGAATTACAGTTAATGCAAAAATTTTGTATCTGGAATTTAAATGTAAGCTTTCACATCTTTGTTACGTATATTGCCTGTGCTCTCAGAAATGAGTCAGATTTCTTCTAATAGAGATGCGTTAGTGCCATTAAAACCTTTACTTAACTACAACACAACTGGGAAGCTGTTATTGACTAATATAAGTAACCCGAGATAGCTGCACTGAAGTAAGATGTTAAAGCCTGTGGAAGTTTGTTTCATTGTGGTATGGAAAACGTGCTGTTACTTTGAGTCCAGACTTGCAGACTTGAGTAACTGTTTTCTTTCACAGGCAAAAATGTGGTCCACCAGTTATCAGTAAGTTTAGAAGATATGTACAATGGTGCAACAAGAAAACTTGCGCTGCAAAAGAACGTTATCTGTGACAAATGTGAAGGTAAATATGAAGAGTAAACTGTCATTCCTTCTCTCCAGAGATGCAGAATTAACTTACGCGTTGCCAGAAGCAACGAGAAAGTGCAATTGACCATCTCCAATTCTCTCTTCAGGTCGTGGTGGTAAGAAGGGTGCAGTAGAATGCTGCCCGAACTGCAGAGGGACAGGGATGCAAATCAGAATTCACCAGATTGGGCCCGGCATGGTGCAGCAGATCCAGTCTGTGTGCATGGAGTGCCAGGGGCACGGGGAGCGCATCAGCCCCAAGGACCGCTGCAAGAGCTGCAATGGCAGAAAGATTGTTAGAGAGAAGAAAATACTAGAAGTGCACATTGACAAAGGTGAGGTGTCTTGGTAAGATGCAGTGTTAACCGTGGTTATGCTGACGCTGCCCTTGCAGCTCTAAAACATGAACAAATACATAGTGTTGACTCGGTGGGTGGCACTGCTGAAAACATAAACAACAAAGTAGCCTGCTGCTGTCTTCAAAAGCGGTCCTGTTTTTTAGGGAAGGTTTATTCTGTGTTAATTTTTGTGCACAGAACCAAGAACAAATGAAGAAACATGCAGTGTTGTAAGCAGTGGATTATTTTTATCTAGTGCAGTTCTGTAAGTGCAGTCACGGTAGGAAAACGTAACACTTGTTGGTTCAGCTTTCTCACTGAGTTTTCTATGCATAGGGAAACCATGCAGACTCCGATCACTTCTACTGTGTTTCAGTGTGAAGGGGAACCAGGTCTGCTACAGTAATTGGGTGCAAAAATGGTGCTAAGCCTGTAATGCTTAGAACTGTTTGCAGTGCAACCCCTACAGTGCTGCTCTGCGTAGCTGATCTTTGCCTGGCAAAATGTAACTCGATACAGTGGTGGGAGAATGTAATGTGTTGAGTGTGACAAATACTTTTCCCCTGGGGATCTCCAGAAGTTGGATGGAGAAATCTTGGGCGTAGTGCAGCTCTTAAGACAAACCACGCTAGCAAGCATATAACTTGTACAGATTTGCTGCTGATTACTTTCTGAAACTATTTTATGTATAACCACACATTACATAATGCCTGAATTTGTTTTTAGCAGAGAAAACGTTCCTTTTTTTTTTAAAAGGAGATAGTTTAGAAAAGCTTTTCTTTTTTTACTCCTTTCATAGTTGGAAAAAACTGAGCATGAGGCAGCTAGAATTTACATACAGTGACTTCTGCGTAGGTGAAATGGGTTTCTTACATGACAGGTTCAATCCTAGGGAAAGTAATTCTCGGACTGTGCAGTCACTGAAATCAAGTTTTGTGTTCTCTGCCACATACAGTTCTAAAACTTCAGTTGATTTGTTGATTCTCAAAATGAATTCTGTGTGCAGTGTTTGTTTTCTTGTCATATTGGTACTTACATTGTTGCCCTTAGAGATTTTTATCTTGATAAGTAGCAGTTTCAAGCTGTAGATAATGTTTTTGAGCTGTATCTCAGTTTGGGAGCATTAAGATCTGTTGGAATTGTGAGTTGATTTTCAGGGGAGTGAGCAAGGCTTCAGGAGAAAAAGTTCTTGATATCATGAATCTCAAGATTCAGTTAGTTCCTGGTACTGTCTTTTGCCTTTAGAAGTATTTCTCACTGCTGCTTTTTGTTTTTAAAAAGCTGAAATTTTTTTTCTTCAATAGGAATGAAGGATGGTCAGAAAATAACATTCCACGGTGAAGGGGACCAAGAGCCAGGACTAGAACCAGGGGATATTATTATTGTCTTGGATCAGAAAGACCACTCTGTATTTACAAGGTAAAAATTTCACCAGTTCTTTGTGTTAACTCTTGAGATGCTTGTTCACATGCTTCCATGGTTACAAAGGACTTGTTTCTCCTGGGCAGATGAGTAGATAGGTTCATGTGGCTAGGAGCCACCCATGAGTACTGATGTGTGCGGAAATTCTGTTTTCTTTTTAGTTACAACCATCTGTATTCTAACAGTACCAGATTTTTATATGTGATCTTTTGCAACGGAGTAGTTGAATATTTCCTTGCTCTTTCTTGGATAGTTCCATCCCTTACATTAGAAGATCATAGTTTAGTGTAGGCAGCTGTTGATTGCCCACTTGGCTCCAAGGCACAAGAAAGAAGTTGCACTGTTTTCGTTTTTCTTTGGGAATCCTGTCTGTAACAAACTTCTTGAGTGTAGCGTACACCTTTCTGACCAAAAGCAGTACACTTAAGTGGGAGAAGTGGGGGAAACTGGCACTGTCATGATTCCTTCTACATGAACACAAAGTGCCTAAGAAGCATTGAGCCTGTCTGAAGTATTTTGTTACCTGAAAGTACTGCTTGGTGTTGCAGGTATCTTTGTTTCAAGTTACTGTTTATGGAATGTGCCTGTCCAGTACTTTTTAGACTTGACCAGTGCTGGTCATCTTAAATGTTTTGTGTTTCACTGCTTGTGTTGGGAGCATTAAGGAAGAAGACAGTGGATGTAGGTGGACATTTGTCTCTTAATACCCACCATTGGCATTGTACTTGTGAATACGAATGATGAGTAAAGATTTGTAGGAAACCAACAGCTGGTCTGCATGACTGTCCTCTGTGGTGCTGAATTCTGTGCCAAAAGAATGCTGTGCTCATGGGTTAAGAATCAGTTCTGTTCATGCTGGATAAGATTAGTCAGTTTTTCTTACTTGCTGTGAAACCAGGTGCTCAGTTAGTTACGCTAAAGGGGCAGCTTGAACAAGCTGTTTGCATGGCTACCTTGGTCTTGAATTCATAACTCTGCTTGCTTATTTTTGTCCATCTTCCTTCCCACTGCCTTCAGTGCTAGTGTCCTTAGGTAACCCTTGATATTAATGGTCATCTAGTGTTGTGCTGAGGTCATGCTGCTACTGGGACAACTGGAACGTTCCTCTTCTCCCTTCACAGTCTAAAATTAACTTTTCAGGCAAGTCTCATTCCAGAGACCTTTTAAATAGGGTGAGTGAAATAACTAAGTTCTTTTAATAGGCTTGAAGATTTCTCAGCCCTTGGACATGCGGTGCATGCAGACATCACTTGTAGTGCCTTACTGAGCTCAGAATAGGCAACTAAAACAATTAATGTTCAGATACTTAGTGATTTGTATTTGGTCTTTCAGCAGAGCCCGGAGTGGGCACAACCTGCTTACACTTCTGTAGTATCAGATCTTCAGAAGTTGAGTATAAGAGAATGGTGTAGAGCTGGCTGATGCACCCAAGAGTGTTAATCTACATAAAAAGGAGTTAACTGTCCCAGGTGCATTTCTTAAGCTGAGAGATAAAGTCCTTCCTAGGACAGAAAAACAGTGCTGAAGTAAAACTGAATATAGCTGAGCCTTACCACATCTGTTCCTTTTTAATAAATGTTTCTGTGTTTCAAGTAGTTAATGATGGCTCTCAGCGTGGATACTATTCCCATAATGCTTGCTTGAGCTGTTGCTTCAATACTCATACTACTTTAATTGTCCAGGCTTCACTCGATTAAAATTATTTTCCTTAGTAAGTCAGCTATTGAAGGTGGGTGTGATCCTTTCATTTGCTTTGCCTTCTGTGTCACTGTTTTTGATTGGTTCTGCTGTAGACGAGATGAAGACCTTCTTCTGTCTATGGATATACAGCTGGTTGAAGCACTGTGTGGCTTTCAGAAGCCTATCACAACGCTGGATAATAGGACTATCATTATTACCTCTCATCCTGGTAAGTGTTGGCTTGCTTTCTGCTAAAAGTCCAAGCATGTGTCTGCTTTAAGGAGCAGAAGCAATCCCCCTTGTTGTACAAGGGGCGTACATCAGTACCAGGCTTTTTCTTTCTGGTCTTTGCAGTTAGAAATCTTGAAACGCGAAGGGATTTTTGCATAGCAGCCAGCAGTAACTCTCTCTTTACATGATGTAGTAACAGACCTTCCCTCATGGACACTTGAAGGCCATGGGTCTCTGAAAAATGCTTTTTCAGCCCTGGAACTGATGGAGCACTTAGCATCCTTGTAAGTGTGCTTCCTTGGGAAGCATAACAAGATTACAAGAGGGTAATGTAGATGTCAACAGGCATTGAGTCCCTGTCAGACTGCTGCAAATCAGTGTAGTTGTCTCTACACAATGTAGAAAGCTACATAAATATTGAAGGGAGTTGAAACTAGATCTGCTTCTGTTTCCTGCTTATCTTCCTTCTTTGCTTTTTTGTTTCTAGGCCAGGTTGTCAACCACGGGGCTATTAAGTGCGTTTTAAATGAAGGCATGCCGATCTATCGCAGACCATATGAGAAAGGACGTCTCATCATAGAGTTCAGGGTAAGTGGGTCAACTTAATTCCAGAGCACAGTTCAGCACCTAATATCCATCCAGAAGCTTGCTTATTGTCTGGAGAAGAGCTGATGCTGGGAGCTGTGGCAGCAAGCCGTTTGTGCTAGGGGAGATTCAACATTTCTAATGTCCGGTATTTCTTAAGCACTGAGCTTAAGTCACTTGTGATGATAAAGCTGGCTTTGGCACATACTGTGACCTGTAATTGGTTGCAAGAAGGTAAGTTCAAGTACACTCAAGTCCATCTCTTGATGATTCCAGGTGAACTTCCCAGAGAGTGGCTTCCTTTCCTCAGATAAGCTGTCGTTACTTGAAAAACTGCTACCTGCGAGACAGGACATAGAAGAAACTGAGGAAATGGAACAGGTGAACTTAGTGGACTTCGATCCATCTCAGAAAAGAAAACATATCTATAATGGGGAAGTCTATGAAGATGATGAGCACCACCCTAGAGGCGGTGTTCAGTGTCAGACATCGTAGAAGGGCCGTCGGTAACTTGTGATGCTTGTTTTGTATGCGTTAGTGGATGAGTGAAGGACTACAAGCAGTTCACCGTCACTTCCTGCTATTCGTTGTTATAACCAGCCATAGTTGTTTCTAAAAGCATAAATGAAAAAAATAAACTAATGAAACTGACTCTGCAACTGGTGTAAAGCTCCAGGAAGGAAGCTCAAATCAAACTGATCGCACTTCACCCCTGCCTGATGATAAAAGACAAGTCCCTCACCTGCTAGTCTTTTCTTTCAAGCCTTGTAATTCCTGTATGTGTGCAATTGCTGAGGCTTAGACTAAGCTTCTGTGGTGATCTTTTTGCATATTCTAAGTCTTATACTCCAAAGTGTGCACAAGTACCTATAAGTCACAGTAAGACATAGTTAGTAAGTTTTGTACCAGTTAGGATAATATGTTAATGTTTGGGGTTTGCACTGGTGTTTGTCAAGTAGGGACTGGCTCTTAACACAGCCACAAAACACATGAAGCTAACAAGGATGTGGTCAGTCTTCATAAACCCATTCAAGTCACATGACCCTTCAGTTCTCAAGTTTCTGCACTTAAGGTCAAACAGTGCTTTTTGCGGGCTCTGTTATGACCTTGGAGCTGGATGTGAAGCTTCAGTCAGGTCATTCCTGACTGTTTTTTTTTTTTTTGCTGAATACTGTGTTTAGAGCCAGTGGTCTCTTGGCTATGGCAGGAGCTTCCTTTGCTACCATGCATGAGTGAAAAACTCCAGGCCTTACCAGCACATGTGCTGTTTGGGGATTACCTTCCTGCTGGCATGTGAAGCTTGACTGTGCCCTTAATTAGTGGCATTAGATACCCTACAGTGGTATGTCATGGAGAGCACTGCTCTCCCTACTGGTGAGCATACACAAGCCTGCAGGAGAAGGAAATTTAGTGTCAGTAAGTATCCCAACTGACACATCTAGGATGTTCTGAATTTAATGTATTGTGTGCATTATTTTAAGCTGACTCTCGAAAATTCTGTATGAATGTTCTAATTATTGTAGATGAAGCATTTCCAATATAATTGCAAAATTGTTCATTGCCTCTTTTCTTAGAGCAGCTGTTGGTTTAAAGATATCACACCCCTCATTTTAGGCAGCTATTCACAGAAAAATTGTAGCAAAAAACTTCTTTCATAAAATATGCTGAGAAGACAGGTCCAGATGTAACCTCCAGCATGGTCTTGTTCTGCCATCTGGTTTAGGACACAGCTTACACTTTTCATACCACGCTGAAGAGAAAGTATAGTGAAGAGAACTGTTTTCCCTTCACAAAATGGCTGCTAGGGGGCTGGTATGTTTGTATGGCTGGAAGCAGCTCATGAAGAAAACTTTTGTTACAGGTTTCATTTTATAAAAGAGAGCTGGTGATGCAGTTGTTGAACCTCAGCTATGCTTCCCTTCCTGGTACCTACGGAGTAGAGATCCTCTCTCTGTTTTGCCTGCATCTTTGTCTCAGCAGGAATCACTTTCTTCTCAGATGAGTTCAGTAGTCAGCCATACACGCTAGCCATAGGGTTCACGTGGCTGTGAACTGTATCTAAACATTCCACAAGTTTTTATTCCTGGGGAAGTGTAGATGTCTATCAGCAGCATCGATGCAGTGGAGGTAATTAGGGTTACTGATCTTGACTTATTTTCAAGAGCAGGATGGCCAATTCCTGCTTTGTGAGGATACCGCTGCTAGTACAGAGCATGGGGCCAGGTCTGGCTTCTGGGAGAGGATTCTTCCATGAGCCTTGGCAGAGCAGCCCAGGAAAAGGTGCTGCTGCTAATGCAGGAGGGGCAGCAGAAGTACCACTGGTTTAAGTATTCCATTTTGAAACCAGCTTGAGAGGCCACATCCCCCCCCAAACACTTCTCAGTTCTCACTGATGGGGTTATGAGGAAGAACGGAACTTCCCACTGCCGTGTACTTCAGACAACCATCATGGAGGCAGACATCTGTTTCTGGTTGTCTGCCTCAAGGGCAGGAAAGCTAGAAAATAATAGCACGGTGAGCCCCTTGGCCCCCTGCCCCCAAAGAGCGTGTTTTACTGCTGTGAGGACACAGACTATGTGAACACACAAGCCTTGGTGCGTCCCTCACTAAACACTTGGGCTAGCTCCTTGGACTGCCTGCTGCTACTGGAACATTTCTGTCCTGAACTGTCAGCAGATCAGATTCAGGAAGGCTGTATCCTGCTTGCCTAGAGCTCTGAGAGCCTCAGTCAGATCTGGTAGCACTGACACAGTGACAAGACTACCTGTACTGCTCAGCAACTGCAGGGCAAGCACCAGCCTCCCCCTCCCAGACAGGAGACAAGGCCTCAAGGACATGCCTCGTCCTCCTGGAGCACTGCTCATGATTACAGGATAGTAAGCAAGTGGTCAGCTACTTCACAACACCTGACTACAAAGCCATGAGCCCAGGGTGGTATGGAGGAGGTCCAGCAGTCCTCAGCTTATCTCACTGCTCAGCAGGACAGGAGGTGAAACATAAGATCGTTCTGATGGTAGGAGACATACATATAGTATGATGAAAACGAAGGTTCTAAGGTGAAGAAATACACTAGGTGCAAGGCTTCACCGAAAAACATGGCCAAATGAAAGCAAGAACCAGCAAGAAGGACCCAACCCGCAGCGTTTCAAGAGTGATATCGAGTAAACTGTGAGGCTTCTTCCAGGATTCATAGTTCCCCAGTGATACTCTGAGCACAATACTCTTATAGCAAGCAGCAGAACGTTCCGTGTCACACCAAAACGAAACAGGACAATTTTTTTTCTGACAATTTACTGTTTTATGTAGGATAGGCAACCAAGAAAAGTGACGACAGAGAGCACAGGATAGCTGCTTCCACGACTACCTGCACCATGATCCAGCCTCTGATAAACTGAGACAACCATCCTGCAGTGTTTCAGATTTAAGAACACCAAATTCACAGTCAAGTTTGTAGCCCATTATAGCAATTCTTTCCCCCGTGCATCAGACAGCTAGAGGACTTAGTTTTCTCCCCAGGAATCTAGTGTATCTCTTACATAGTTTTTCTGTTGAACAGAATTGCCCCTGTAGAGTCTTCTAGCAATCTGCAGTCATTCTTGTTTCTGCCTGTTTAACTTCAGGAAGGTAACTGTCCTCTCTTCCCCGCGCTTTGTCTACCTGCCATCCAGCAGCAGTGCAGGACATGTGCTCAGCTCACAGGGGAACCACATCATCCCACCGTGCCCAAGGATAAGCAAGGAACTGCCCCTGTGTGTTTATCATTGGCAGTTCCTTCTGGGAAGGCATTTTGCTACTCGTGTTTGTGGCTGGCTGGCACTCAAAGTATTAGTAAGGCACAGGGAGGGAAGCAACATTCCGTGTAAGCTCCACTTTTACAAAAGCAAGAAGTGCCAGGTTCCATGTTTTCTTAAGAGGGAGGATGAGCACTACTGTAATCCCCAAACGGGGGACAGCACAGCAAAGCAGAATGAAATCAGGAGGTTCCTGAGATGGACATTGACAAGTCTGACGTACTGAATGCCATCTCCACTTCAGGATAAAGTTGCAAATATTTAAGTAAACTTACATATTTAAGTATGTCTTATGTATACGTACATCCCTGTGCCCTGATGAGATGCATCCACAAGTGAAGGAGTTGGCAGGTGTGATGGCAAGGCTGTTCAGCCATGTTTGACTGGGAGAAGTCCCCAAAGACTGGAAGAGAGCAGTCCTGTCTTCAAGCAGGGCAGGAAAGAGGGCTCATGACACTGCTGATCAACCAGGCTCACCTTGATCCCTGGGAAGGTGATCACAGAATTGCAGAACTATGAATGAATATGAGTTGGAAGGGAACTGAAAGCCCATCCAGTTCCAATCCCTCTGCCATGGGATGGTCACCACCCACTACATCATGCTGCCCATGCTCCAGACAAATTGCTATGCTCTCTTCACTTCAGCCACATCCACCTCCCTGTATCTTGCTCCGCAGGGAGCTGAAGCATGCCAACGTACTATGCCTTTTCTACTCATGAAACATGGTATACAGCTGCCTTTCTCCTTCTGGTTCACCTGAGCCTAGACTTTTCCTCTGGACATTCAAATCTGAGTTCTCTTGTCCTGTCTTCCATAGCTGCCATGATTCAGGTCACAGAGTCTATTTACAGCCCTCCAATTAATAGCTCTGTCGACAGGAACTGGAGCTGAAGTAATTATGCTTTAAAAGGACTCCCTAAATCCATACAGACGCTTTTTGCCCCCCCCTTATCCCAGACTGAACACAGGCATTACCAAGCTGCCCAGAATCACAGTTCATTGCTCAGAGTCCTCTGCAATATGCAGAATTACAGATTCACAGAGGCCAGCTGCCACCTCTGAAGATTTAGTCTCTCCGAACCAAGGAGAATTTAGCTGCTCTGTAAGTCATTCACAAAGGATATTTTTCTTCTGAGAAAGGTGACCAACCCTTCAGCTCTCAGCTGGGCTAAATCTTACTAAGAAGTCAAGGGAGGGACTGATTTTTCTTTGCAGCAGGCAAGCTGGCAGGGGCACCAACACAGGTCTGTACCTGGCAGATAATTCAGATTCATATGTCACTTGGACAAAGCCAATAACATTAAAAAAAAAGTTACATCCACACTTGGAGAACTCTGAAGGAACCCACTCCTTGCTTACTCTCTGCTGAGACGCAGCAGCTCTTCCCCATATATTCTGTAAGGCAGCTTCTTCCACCCAAGCAAGGCTGAAATTCCTTCATCTCCACTTCAGGAAGATTGAGCCACTATGATTTACCAGATCTGAACCGACCTATGAAACTTGATTTCATAGTACCCCCAGTGCCAAAAACACTGCACTCCCCTCTGTATCATAGAACTAGCTAGTTCGAAGTAAAATAATTCAAGAACAAAAGCAAGGCCCATGGGTGAACAAGTGAACAATGTTTTCCTTAACGCTAATTAAAGCATTCAAGGTTGTCTTGTTCAAATCCTATGTTCAGCTAAAAACACATAACATCTGGCTAGTTCTCCAGAGATAAAAATCTCTTCCAAGATTACACTAAAAAAACAACGGGGAGTATTTTCAAGATTACCGTTATACTTTCTTTCATGCCTCATGCCAGTAATTTTACAAATGACAGCCACAGCCAAGGAGGTCAGTCTTGCCAGGGTCCTTTCACAAACACTGGTACGTACTATTTCCTATTTCTATGCTCTGGGTAGTAGAGGCAATAAACTGTAAAACTTCTAAATAAAAACCCTAAGAACGGCCAGACTTCCTCTGAAAAATGTACCTACAATAACATTGAGGATTTGGACAGACGGTTCTATTTGATACAACAACCTTTCCTTCAAAGAACAATGTAAGATACCACTTAATCATTTGAGGATTAGCTGTTCCATGTAACCTGAAAGGGAAGTGAGCCACAAGTTAAATAATAAAAATACGGTCAGACGTTTCCAATACACCAGCGTATTTTCAAGCAGAAAAAATAATCACCTTTTGCTATCTAAAAAATAACTTTATTGCTATATCTAAGGAAGTAAAAAACAGTTTAGGAAGTAAAACATTTAGCTAACATAGAACTAAATCTAGAGTTGCAGTGAACAAGCAATGCTGTATGAGAAGTTATGCTAAAGTTGTTTCGTGTTTCTTTAGACCAACCACACACACAGGTCAGTGCTGACAGGGGTCAGTCCCCGGCTGACAAACAATACTTGCAAGAGTCAATGGTCATGCCCATCAGCTGAGAAAGATTGTGAGGTTAACTTGGAACTCATTTATTAAGTCACAAAAAACTTATTACTGTTTGAAAGAAAGCATTCTACAAAAGACAAAAAACAGGAAGTGCAGCAGATTCAGACCTACATGCATTTGTCCAATCAGTACATACAAAACGTTCATTTTAGCTGCGTCCTAGAAAAGCTATCATCAGATTTTAGAAGATTCTGGTGAACATTCGTAACGGTTTGCACTAGCCAGGATCTCAATCACCTGTTCCAAATGGAAGAGCCTGGGATTTCCTCTATCTTAGTGTGGGACCTAAGCATCGCTGGTACCATTAACTAGGCCCACCTGAGTATGTCGTGCCCTTTCAAAGAGGAAGGTAAGCTGAAATTCAAAGTATTAAAGTATGTGCAACATCACTGCACTGGGGACTTGGTCTGTGTGAAACAGGCCTGTTATAAAACACTGATCCCAAGGCCTGTTTCAGTTTAACCTGGTCTGAAGACATTACACAGCCAGGTAATTCCTTCTAGCCTGGAAGAACATGGAAATAACTGACAAATAGAAAATAGAAACCAAAATACATTTCACTGCCACGTTAGGCAGTTTTATAAAGGGAATTCCTATGAAATGGAGAAGAAATATTGTTTCATTCTGAGGAAGCCATCTGACTACGCGTAATAAAAATGAAACGCGGCAAAACGCACTGGACTAGAAAAGCTTCTGCCTTCAAGCAGAGGGCAGAGTAGTTTTATCTATATCCCAGGAAAACTGCCTTCATTTCAGCAGTGGAAAGTAGGAAGTCGTCTTATCCCCATATCATTTAGTGAAAAAAGTACTGTATTGTGTTCTGGTAACCTTTTGTATGTTGCTAGCTCATTCGCTTTTAAGAAGAGCATAAGAGTGCACACTTTGTGAGACTGAGCAGTCATCCCCACAGAAGTTGCTTTGGCTCATCTGGTAAAAATAGAAGTATTTGAAATTAACTGATGCTATATCTAGCATAAATCTATCTAACTTTTGATCAAGTAGACATGGCATAGTCTGTAAAACTGAACTTAAAATTGAGCAACTATCATGCTCTGTGCATTTAGACCTTGTAAAAGCACAAACATCAACACCCTGCAAACAACAGGCACACTTCAGAGCTTATTGTAAAATCAAGTTAGGGCTTCCAGAGCTTGAGGAGGCCATCTTCACTGTAAGTGGCAATCAGGTTCTGGTGAGGGTGATGAGCAATGCCAATGACATCTTTTTCGTGAACCTAGAGAATAAGCAGAAAAGAAGCTTCAAGAGCTTTCCTTTAGCAGCAACTCAAGCCGGGTATTTTCAAACTAGAGATGAGAGGAAAACTGGTCTAAGGGTCAGCATAGTTTGTGCATACAGCAAAAGCAAAGGAATATAACCTCGCCAACATTAAGTTCCAGCTTTTGTGACACAGCAGTTACATATTTGTTGGGAGAGGGACAGTTTCATCTCCTACACCCACTGAAATACACTGCATTGAAATGTTCCCCACTAAATGCTGACGTTCAAGCTGGCACCTCTGTTTAGTGTAATCCAAGACAAATTTAAGCCTGACAGCTTTAACTCTAGCAGCTTGGTCAGATTCTCTACTAGCTGGAGCCCAGATTAAGATTTGCTCTAGTTTATTTGTTTCAACCAATTAATTCTTGTCCCAGTGGGAAACGTTTTCAGAACTTCTAAGATCAGAAAGGTTTTGAAAAACAAAGCCTCAACACATTTGGTAGTCAAGCATTCTGAAATGCAGCTGCTAGAAGTTGTGGCTCCTAGAGAGGAAAGACTCGCCGGTACAAAACTTCTTACAGACCTCACAGGTAGCAAGCATTTAGATCATCAGCTCTGCAGAGGCTCAAGCTACAAACTTACTGTCAGTGTCCTCTCCAGCTTGCCAGTCACTGTGCTGAAGCAGTACAGCACAAAATCTTCACCGACACAGTAGATCCATTCACCACGAGGAGAGAGTGCACAGCAGACAAAGTCACCACCTTCTCTCTTACCAGAGCTAAAACTTCTTACAATCTGTAAAGATACCCCCCAAAAAAAACATTTCATAAGATTAAACTGGGGCACACAATTGCTATCTTCAGGGTTAAAACATTAAGGCAGTACTAGGTCTATTTAGAAAACATCTCTCTCCATATCTGTAATCACTTTCTGCAAGTCAAGATAATCTGTGAGCTGCATACAGAGCAGTTTGCCATGAAAGTGAACTGGAGAAATCAGGTTCAAACCCCACCTGGGTTTCTGGCATTCTTAAAATGACTGAAAGACTCGAAAGGACACCAGTAAGATCACATACCTGACCCTGCATGTTCATAATGACGACTGTATTTGATCTGTTGCAAACAACGAAGTGCTCTGGGTTTTTAGGCAGCAGAATGACGCTGTTGACAGTAATGTCTGTCCCCGCTGTGCTGCCAAGAGACTTGAAGGTGTTTGAGCACTCTGTTGTCTTCACATTCCAAACCTACCGTGAAAAACAAAATTAATTACCTTTAAAGAAAAGTAAACAAAAATTGGTTTTTGAGGTACTAGATTCAGACTTGTGTAATGCTGCTGAAGGGAACTATGAATAGATGCATACTGTACAGTAATAAGGAAAAGAATTACTAGATTTATTTTGAAATGTAGACACCGTGAGCAGTTTCACTATGACTGACCTGAAAGTGAATCTCTACTCCCCAGTTCAGCCTGGATCCCTTTAGCTAGGGACTTGGCACTTACAAGTGAGTCCACACTTGTTTGCTGGTTTTAGCTAGCACCTGTAAATATACGTGTGGCCTCTGCACATGCACCTCTCTGATATCACTGTAAGTGATGTCCCACCTTAGAGCTGCTTCACATACTATAGCAGGCTTTTCCTGCCATTTAGAAACAGGAAGTAAAACTGCTTGTTCAACATCTAAAACGAAACTTAACTCACCAGCTATGGAATATATATCTAGTTTACATGCTAGCGGAACCGAAATGGAAGACAGCATCTTCTTATGCTATTCCCATGATTAGGGGCAGTCTGGCAAACAGTGCAAGTTCGAAGTTAACACTCCACTGATTACAAACAAGATCCATCACGCTCTCCTTCCCCCCACCTCCATCTATAAACCATCTCTGTTTCCTCATCCCCACAACTGCACCAATGTCCCACACAGCCCAGCTGCTTATATATATATTTTTTTTTCCTTCAGTCGGTAGGACAGTGTTCACACAGTGCTTTATTACTTAGAACTATAACAACTGTTCCACTCCTAGCTGGGAGTGAAAGCCAAACCTGTCATTTCTGCCATCAGTGCTATTAACATGAGGCTATCCAGCTCATATAGCAAAGGACTCCTAAGCATCAAGACATAAGCAGGTGTCCAACACAGTGAGCAAGAAAATGCCATTGTTTCAGACAGGGAAATCCCCACATTTTAGAAAGAGAAGCATCACAGCCAATTCTTCCTCCAGAAAAAGCAGGAACCAGCAGGTAACTATGCACTTGCATCTTCTTCCGACAAATACACGGAAAGGGACTGCAGCAGACACTGAGGAGACTGTGAATCATTGCCAGTTCTCATTTACAGCAGTCTGCAGCAAAGGTGTGTTACTTAAAAAGGGTGAGTGCTATCTTACCTTCACCGTGCCATCAGAGGACGCGCTGATAATATAGTGACCATCCTGGGTAAAGGTAGCTTCATTGACGAAGGAAGAATGACCACGGAATTCTTTCAAAGTTTTGCCAGATTTTAAACCATGAATCCTGTCACACAATAGAAGTCATATATGAGTGAGCAACTGAAGGAGTCTGAACCACCACCTGGCTTCACGGTATTTTAAATCCGAGCTACATTCGACAGGTAGCAATAAGAAGTGCCAAAAATCTCCAAATTGTATTTCTTCACCACAAATCCCTTTCACAGACACTGTGTGCTCTGTTAAAAAGCCTAGAGAAAAGCCACCGCTTTTTAAGTTCAAGGACATGTACGTAATATATTTTGAACACACTAGCAGACAAGACTATAAAAGACATGATGAAGCTGCCCAACAAAACCTTTCAAAGGGTAGGCATGATGTTCCCCTTCACTGTGCCACCAAAGAGGCGCTGATAATTCAAGTTTGGATTGACCTCTGGGGGCCTCTTGTCCAACAGACTCCTCGAAGTGAAGCTGGCTGTTCAGTGATCTCAGCCTGCTTGGGGCCTTGGGCAAGGCCTCTTCCAGCTGAGTTAAGACAAACTCCACAAATGGAAATTTTCACTGTATGCCTCCACCAGGACTGTGTGATGCTCACACAAGAAATAACAGAAAAGAACCCCAACCAAAACCATTCTGTGAAAAGTATCTCTTTATCGCAGCATTTTTTTCCATTTGAAATCTGTTCCCATCATCTCCTATCTTTTTTTTTTTTTGCTGTGCAACTTCCATCATTTGCCTGCTCATGCTATGGTTCATCTATACTGTGATTTAAATGGACTAACAGATCTCATTAAGATATTTTGTAATGCCTGTTCACTGTGCAGTTGCTTCCAGATCTCTAACAGTACCCTCATTTTCATCTACAACAGTACCATTACTGTTTGCAGCACGGGCAAGAGGCTAAGGCTCCTAAATGTTATGTAATCCCATTCAGTTATAAATAATCATATGAAATTGCTCAGCACTGGATCAATCTAATTCATATTACAAGTCACATACCCTGTAACTCAGTTTTGAAAGGCACAGATAAGAAATGTGGAACTCTTGGCAAGCTGGACAGATGGGATGTGAAAAACTCTATGATGTTGAGAAATAATAAATGCAAAGTGCAGAACAACCTCATGCTTCAGAATCAAACAAGAACTAACTGGTGGCAGAAGTCCTCAGAAAAGGACCTGGCAGTCCTGGTGAAGAACAAACTGAAAGCCAGCAGAACACTGTGGCAGTGGGGAACCCAGCCACACACCAGGATGCATGAGGATAGCCACAGTCTGAAGATCACAGCTCCCTCCTACATGGCAAAGGTGAGGCCATCTCTGGAGTATGATGCCCAGTTTGGAGCCCCTGCTATGAAAAAGAGATGGATGTGCTGGAGAATCCAGTGCCCAGAGGGCTGGACACTGGATTTGTGAGGAGGAGCTGAGAGGTCTGGGCATGCTCAGCCCATAGAAGTGAGAATGTCTTCCTTATAGACCATATATATCATAGTTAACAATATTTTTAAATATAAAATCAGAATAATTCGAAGAAAAATAACAGTAAACTAGACAAAACTGACCTAAGCTGCTTTCAACTACAACAAGGTAGTAACAGAAGGGTTTTGTTGAAAACCAAATCAAGCCAGAAGTGGCCAATTTCTTCTTGATAACAAGATACAGAACATACCACAGAGAGGTCAGAATTACTCAACTACACACACATTGGTCTAGATCTACCTGATCCTGAGAGCTGCAGCAACCCTCACTCAGAGGAAGCTGCTGCCTATGTGGCAACTTCAATTAAATCAAAGTTGGATTATTTTTGTGACTAAAGCTAGAGTTTAAAACAAACCCACAAACACACAAAACAAAAAAGCACAGCTGACCTCACTCTTGGTTTTAATCTTAAAAATTGTCACAATTTGATTAACAGTACTGCCTAACAGCTTGTTACAGAGTAGATGGAGCCGCTTCCTCCCACAGGTGAACTGTAGAAGACAATGGGCAAAGGGCACAAACTACAAAGAACAAAAATACTGCAGAGTGTACAGAAAGCCTTACTTCTCATGACAGAGTTCCCAGAATCTCAGCCTCTGGGCTTCATAAACAGTTTTGCTGCCCAAAAGAAATGCACAAACACTGTGAAACTGAACTATACAGATTGATACAAAATACTTCTACAAAATCCAAGTCCTAGCACATTACTGGTGCTACATGGAACTGGGTGGTTTGGATGAGAAATAAAGATCTCCCATGCTCAACAGCAGAACTGCAAAGATATCCTGGAGAAAGAAATCACCTTTTGGAGTGAAATGATCCTGACTCTTTGGCTCCTTTCGGCACTGAAGAAAGCTTTATTACCTTGCTATTACCAACATACAAACTATCTGGCCACATGGTTTTCCTTCAACAGAAATTCCAAGACAGCTGTGTATGTCAGAGAATCACAGGATAACTTAGGTTGGGAGGAACCTGACATAACGTATACTCCAATGCTCTCCTCAGAGCAACAACAGCTTCCAAGTCCAGTCAGGTCACTCACATCCAATTTAGGCTTGAAAGCCTTCAAGGGTTGAAATCCCTCAACCTTATCCAACTATCTCCACAGTCCAAGCACTACCTTCAAGGGAAAAAGGAGCATTTCCTTAAAAGCAATCAGAATTTCCCTTTCTGGAACTTGTTACTCCTAAGAGCCATGTACTTTTGAGAGAAGTCAGGTGCCATCTTACCTGTAACAAGTTCTAACCAGTGAGGCACCTCTTTCAGTTTTCTGTTTTGCAGGTCAATCAGACCCAGTTATCAGCCTGTCCTTGTATGCTATATGCATTTGAAGAGATACTCAGAACAAAAATGAGCACCCTGAAGCACCAGAGGGTCTAGCTGTACTGGCTCTTCCTGATACAGATGGCCTGTCCTTGATGCTCTCCAAGTGCATCAACCTGGCTGACTTAGAGCACTGGATCTCTGGTGTTTCCTGCCAGAATGCTGGGAAGAATAGAAACCTAGAAAACATTTTCTTTGGGTCCTTCTTCCTCTTGTTCCCTCTCTGAAAGGTCTCTTGGCCCAAGAGAACTAGGGGATGGATCTAAGGGCCTGAACTTGGAAATGTTCTACTGCACTCAGCAACTATCAGCAGAAGCAGAGAAGATGCAGCAAAAATCTTAAAAATGCACTCAGAGAATTTATACAGATAGCATGAAAAGAAGAGCCCATTGTTCTGCTGCCAAAAGAAACCCCCATACTGGATGGCATCAACTACTGTCACATCATCTACTGAAGACAGCGAGTGTTTGCAATAAGGTTGTTCAAGGCCATTTCAAGAAATGTTACTATCCTATTAGACTTGGATCCTTCTTACTGTCTCTAAGCTTGTTACAGAAAATGTTACTTTTGAAGGTTGACACATCTGTCTCTTAAGTTAGGAATCTCATGGGAGAATTTATTAAAGGTCAATCTAAGCAGCAACAGAGAAGAGGAAGTACTGTGTCCCTGCTGCTGGAATAAAGCAAGTTAAGCACGGTGAAAGACCAGACTTTGAAACTGTCCCTCTCCAACCCTCAGAAGCTCTCCTGTTAGTATTAAAACTCTATGAAATAAAGATCAACGTTTAACTGACGGATGTGAACATTATTTTCTTTTCTCCTGTGTTATAACTCATGTTTTCTCAATTTACCTGATTGTCTGATCAAAAGAAGCACTAAGAATTTGGCTGCTGTCCTTAGAAAAACTGAGGCATGTAACACCTTTGCTGTGAGCTCGCTCGAACCTCCGCAGGCACTGACCACTCTGGATTTTCCACACCTGCAAAGGAAAGAGCAAATGAAACACGACTGGTTACTTTGTACTGAGATCAGCAAAGCCAATACATCAGAACTAATATGTATCTGTTCCTGGTCGTGCTAAACTGTAACTGCAACATGATTTCAATGGCAAATGAATCTCACTGGCCACCACTATATATTTCAGGAAGGATTCCTACCTTGATCTTTCCATCTTGTGCTCCAGTTGCTAGCATTTCTGTATCTCTACTGAAGCACATGCACAACACTGCATCGTCCATCATCATAAAATTATCTTGTGCCTGGTACTTCAGATCCTAAATGAAAGCAGAAAATCCACCAATCAACAGCTAATTAAACCAAATGTAATTTTAGTCCGAAGTGACAAAGTGCTAATAGTTTCAACTTCAGGTACATTTTATAGCTTATCATCAAACAGACCTCACAGTCTTACTAAGGCCAAAAAACTGCTGCTGTCACCACTTTAGATGCAACAACAAAGACCTGGAAAGGGGGAAAAAAAAGCCTATCATCACAGAAGGAAGTTAGTGACAAGAGAGAATTAAATCAACGTCAGGATTCCAGACCAACACACAAAGCCCCAAGCAGATGTCCTTCACAGCCTCACAGAAACAAAAACAAGAGTATAGGCTGTCTGCTCTAGCCAACGAGCTGTCCACCCAGCTGAGAAGAAACATACCTTCCGGATCTTTCCAGTAGTGAAGTTCCATACTTCAATGAAACCATCCACAGAGCCAGTGACCAGATACTGACCGTCAGGTGAAAACCGAGCACACTCCACATGGGACTTCTGCCCAAACTGTTTTATAAAAGCACATAAATTAAGCCTAATAAGCAACATAAATGAAAATAAGCAATTCACATTAAAACAAAACTGCAGTGTCCTTTTGGCAGTAAAATCCAATGTTTCCCAGAGATGATGCAGTCACATACCTAACATTAAGGTACAAAGTTTGTTTGTTTTTAAATACTTATGTATATATACATATGTTTTTAAAGTATTTAAAACCCAAAAAGTCAGAAGGATCGTGAGGCCCCACTTTCACAGCCTGTTTTTATACTGAAAATCAAGATCAAGTGAGCTTTTGCCCTTCTGCTCCATGATATATATACATATAGATTCATCTGGTATTGTCTGTTAAGCTTAAGCCAAGCACTTCATGCTTATAGAAGCAGTAGTTTTGGTTAGCTTTTCTTCAGTGAACTGTGAATGTTAACAAAGACCCTCCCAGAACTCAGTACGTATCGGCAGATTCCACAAATTCTGATGTAATGCCAGATGCATCACTTGGAATCACTGTTCCTCTAGTGAAATTTTCACAGAGCATTTGATATTTTTTTTTGTTTTTCAGTAGAAGAAACATAAGTGATGATGACAACTAAGTATAATAAAACGTTTTCACTAGTCAGTACATAAATCCAAGATCAGCACTGCAAAACAAAACAGATTCTAAGAACGCATTACCAAACTGCCACTGAACACTACTGATTAATTTCACAAAATCACACTTCTGAAAAACTGTATATTCTGTTCATTGTGAAAACTAGTACAGCCATTCCACTGAACTGAAATTTCTTCCTGTACAGAACTGTTAGGTGAATTTCAAAAACATTCACAGAAGAAAACTTCCTGTTCCACGCTGCGAGTGCTGGAGGACCACAGTATCATTACAGCACAGTTTTCTTTCTCTTTTGGAATCTACATGGCAAAATCCTTAAAAAATAGATACTGATTACATTAGGTGACAAGTCCACAATCAAAGCTTCAGTGGTTCTCAGAAATGCCGTGCACGCATCTTAGTTAAAAACAGTGACATTTCCATCCAGAAAAAAGGAAGAGGACAAAGAAAATCACTTCTTAAAGATTCTGTACAGTGAAGTCAAGGAAATATTAGATGCTTCAACTGTATTCACAAGTACCATGAGCACCTAATCTTCTTAAGACACCTTATTTCAGGCTCTTAAGGAAAGCCTTTGTTTCTTTGATGAAACAAAGCACAGAGGTCAGGGACAGAGGGAAAGAGAGGGAGACATTACTTGCAAAAAAGAATGGATGAATTCAGAGAATTTTCTTGTAGCTAACACAAACCACAGAAACGAACAAGCAGTGGTAACAGACACACAAAGTAAATAGAGCATCACCTTAATATGTCTGCTCAGCTGTGTGGGGAACTTTTCTTCTTCCACATCTTTCACAGCTGCTTTGCCTCTGAACAAGTCAATTGTCATCCCAGGAGGAAGCAGGCCCTGATGCTGCTGCCACTTCAGTGCCTTTTCAGGAGTTGAAAGCAATACTTTCAGTTTATCGGTTCATAAATATCTTCCTCATCAAAGCTTTTTTAAACAGTAAGTTCAATTCAAGACAAGAGCAAACAAGATTTAGATTATGCTTCCTAAATTATAACCGTTATAAGAAATGAACAGCGTGAAGGACTTCATGTCCACCCTTTTCATTCTCCCTTCAGAATGTAAGACACAGTATGTACAGAGTGTGATGAGTTTGATGTTGTATTAGTGTAAGCTACCTGACCTGCTGTTCATTTGCCTGAAACAGCTTCTATTAAAATTAAAAGTCAGGCCACTCTAATTATGCCAAGATACTTTTTAAGATTGTAGGTATAGCAAATAACTTAAGAGATATGACCTGCCCAGGGAGGTGGTGGAGTCACCAACCCTGGGGGTGTTCAAGGAACGTTTAGACATTGTGTTGAGGGACATGGTTCAGTGGGGTTCTATTGGTTGTAGGTGGATGGTTGTACTGAATGATCTTGTAGGTCTTTTCCAACCTTGCTGATTCTAGGATTCTATAAGCCACAAAACAACAAAATACTTGAAAAATTGTTTACAGAAACAAGAGTAATTTGAGATTCAGAAAGTATCCTAAGTACAACTACAAAAATAGTGTGCTTTAATGCTTATTTTGAAAGTAATCTCTATACACTGAGTATTTACTCTACGGGGAGAAATCTACTAGATAGATTTAGAGGGCTAACATATGCTGCAACTACTAAATCCTTACAGAAAAGATCATTTTTAACTACACTACATGTAAATGTGCAACACTTAAGCTCTGTTTTTGTAGAGTTGAAAGATGAACTATATCATATTTTATTTTATAAGATGAAGATCTACAGAAACTGACATAGATAGCGATTCTTTTTTTGAAGAATTACCTGTCCCAACAATGCCATAAGACGAGATGGAGGTACCACGCTGACCTCTCCAGCTAAGGCTTGTGCAATAGCAGCTCTCCGCTTTTCTTTGCTACTTCCATCAGGGTATGCCTAAAGAGAAGTCATCTTTATGAAATGATTCCTCCAAATTATTTTTTGTACAAACTTTAATTGCTCCAAACTGAATACATTTTTATTTCCTAGTAGGCACTTCAAAACAGCCCTTGTCTCTATTTCCAGTCCTTCAAACACTTAAGGTGTGCTTTCACTAAGAACATCAGATTTACATAATCAGAGATCATTCCTTCCTACTACTATCATTACTATGCAACAACAGTTTCATTTACAAAACATTTTCTCTTGCATCTGAAAAATAAGGTGGGTACCACATGATGAACACAGCATTATCCTGTGGCAGGACAACAGAACAAATCCTGAACTCACACCAACAAAATATTTCAAAACCACTGCTCCGCTGTCCTGCAATCAAAAATTACACGTCAGATCCAAACACTTCATAAAACATCTAAAATTGTGAAGCTGCATGTTTTTGCTCCCAGAATGTAAAAGAAAAGATGCTGTAAGCCCTTAATAATTTGGACCAACACAGGAGTCATGCAAGACAGCCTAGCACTGCAGAGTACCTGGGAAGAGCATAACCTACCTCACGAGGATCAAAGTAAGATCTGGCCAGAAGGTTTTCGAGGTGGATGTACCGCTCTGGCTGAGTCTGCTTTAGCATGATCATGGGATCTGTCTGCCTGAGGAGGGACCTGGCAGCACCCAGCTCCCGGAGCTCAATCAGCTCCAGCACAACCTGCAACAAGGGATTAGCATATGCATCAGCAAAGATGAACCATGGGGAGGGTCGAGTTGGGGGGGGGTTAGGAAAAACGTTCTCCACCAGAGGCTGGTGAGCATGGAACAGGCTCCCCAGGGCAGTGGGCACAGCCACAAGTTGCTGGAACTAAAGGAGCACCTGCACAATGCTCAGATGCAGAGTTTGGTTTTCACAGTGGTTCTGTGTGGAGCCAGAGTTTGGACTCAGTGCCTGTGAGTCTCTTCCAGCTCAGAAGAGCCTACAAAAGGCTCTATAAAAGAACACATGTAAAGCAGAAGAGGCCGAGAGAAGACACACGCTGCTTGTGCTGCCCACCTGCTCATAGAGGTCGATGAGAGTCTTGTCAGGCAGTTTCAGCGACTGTATGGCCTGCAGCACCGTGTCCCAGTGCCCACTGTTGATGTCGGCCACGAAGCTCTCAATGCTGTCCACGGTGTTAAGGGACACGGTCGTCTCTTCCTGGAGGGTGGCGAGGGCCCGGTGCAGGCTGTTCTCCTTCAGGTACTGCATGATCAGCCGGATCACACTGCCGAGTACAGCCCGGGTCACAGCATGGCCCCGCCCAGCCCCGTTCCTTAGCCGCAGCTGCTCGGGCCCGGACCCCAGCGGCCACCTCCCATCCTGACACCGTCCCACAGCACTCCCCAACCCCTCCACCCCGGCCCCGCGCCGCCGCCACCACACACGCACTCGGAGGACTCGATCTCGATCGACATCTTGAGACGCGCCGGAAGTCCACACCGCTTCCGGCCCAGCGAGAGCGCACTTCCTCTAGACTCCGCGCTCCCCTTCCCACGTGACGGGGGACGGCGCGGAGAGACGCCCTGCTCACGTGGCGGAGAGCGGGCCTGGGGCGGTGCGCGTGCGCAGTGCGGCACTCCGCATGGGAGGCGGGGACGCTGCGCCCCCTGGCGGTGGTGTGTGTCACTGGGGTCGGCACGGGTTTCGCGGCGCGCGGCGAGCTGCGTGTGGCCGGGCCTCGTGGCCTACCCAGAGCCCTGCGGCCTGCAGGGAGACTGAGTGCGGCAGAGCGCTGCAAAGCTGGGGGTTGTGCATGGAGGCCTGAAGCAGTGCTTGTGGCCGAGCACGAGGCCGCAGCTCGCCCTCCGTCGGGGCAGGAAGGCTTCCTTCCTTGTGAGCTGCAGCCCAGGCCTGGGTGACAGGGCTGAGCCCGCGGCCTGCTGTCCTGCGCCGGCCTGGCTGCAGGGAGGGCAGCTGGGGGACTGGGGGCTGTGCAGCCCAGGTGCTGCAGCTCTGGGAGCGAACAGGGGTTCTTCTTGCCCCTCAGAACTGGAAACAGGATGGCCGCTTCATGTAGGTTAACCTGCGCTGATACCCTGCTGGTGGGCTTCTCAGCATTGTCTGCAGCTCCGTCAGAAGCCCTGTTTGACTGAGGCACCCTCTGAGTACAGTGCTCTGCAGGGCTGTGCTCCATCGGGATGGCTGAGGGCGTGGGACAACATCTGGCCTTCCTGCTTGTCTGCATGTGCGGGTTTGCGGGCGTCAAACAAGGGATCTTACTCACTGCTTGCAGGCCCGAGATCAACCCAGTGAGAGCATGGATGTGGTCATGCAGCGGGGAGTGGTACCGCATAAGGCGGCGTTTAATTAGCAAGGAATGTATTAGCATATTGTGAGTGCTTTGCTTAGGGACTCTAAGAGCTGAAGTACTTTGCGGTGCTAGGCAGAGCCTTCCAGTGGCAAGGGGACACAAGAAACAACACTGCTAAGCACAAAGAGAGGGACCAGTAGCCCGTCTGTGTTGCTGGACTGTGACCAAGTCCAAAAGTCTGGAAGCCCTGGTTAATGCTAACAGTCAAATAAAGTTTACTGTCCTTCCTCACTGCTTAGGCGGAGCTGCCAGGAAGCAAGATCCTTGCGTGGGTTCCTGGTCACACCAGGATCTCAGCACTGTTATCTCCCTGGTGTGGGGCACTTCCTACCCGCTCACAGTGGGTGTCTGATAGCAGTGCTGGGCTGCCAGCACAAGGGCTTGTGAAATCTGCTGCAGTCAGCCTCTCTTGGATGGACTTGTTCCTTGCTGTTTGTTTAGGCTTGGTGTACAATTTGCTGGATGAGCCATGGAAAACAGCAGAGTGTGAGAAACTGCCTGCCTTTGCCAAGGAAAGCTGTTCTTCACTGTCTCTGTCCCCTGAGTGCTTAAGAAAGTAATCCAATAACATAAAGTTGAAGAAATACTGAGCGAGGCACAGAGTAAATGTTTGGCATGCCATTGTTTCCTCTCAGTGATCCCAGCTCCTTTGTCCTGACTGCTGTTACAGAGGTGTGGGGATTACTGTGGGGAAGTATCAGTTTATTGTGCCAGGCGTATCTCCTTCCAGTTACAGGTATATAGATAACTGCTGAAGGTTGTTTTGAGAAAACTTCGGTCCAGTTGGTAACAAAGCAAAGCTGCTGTTTGCTTTAGCCAGGCTGAATTACATGAAGCTGTAAAATCCAAAGATGGCAGCTACTTTTTTGCTGGCAGCACATGGAAGTCAGACTCAACTCTGTAGGTGAATTCAGTGAACAGCTGATCATTTCCTGCCCTCCCCCTCGTGTGTTACTGCCCTGTAGCAGAGAAAGCCAAGCAGACAGGTTACCTAACCCACAACTGCTGCATCCTCAGGCTGACATTCTTCTGAAAGGTGAAGCAGCACAGGAAGATGATCAGACCAGGTGGATGGTGGTGGTGTGTACACACCTGGCTCTCCTTCCTTGACAGCAGCAGGAGGGAATGGACAGCCCAGCTAAACCTTTCTGTGGGGCAAGTCAGAGCTCTCAGTAACTTCAGCTGAGGATGGGGTCCCCCACGTGCCTCAGGCTGCGCGTGCATGTTGGAAGCAGACTTTGGCTTTGTGGCTAGACACAGCTGTGGCCAGCCTGATTGGGAGCTGGCAGCAGGCCGGCCCTAAGAGGCATCTATCCAGACCTCCAGAGGTCCTTGCAGCCAGAGCACGCAGGGTGCCAGCTTTTGCGGTGTGTTACATGAGAAAAGGAAAGATTGGGAATTTATTGTGTGACTTGAAAAACAGATGTGAAGAGAGCTAAGCAATCTTGCTGCAGGTAGGCCGTGCAAATGATTCCCAGTGAAACTGGAAGTTAAAGGCAGACCTCATCAGAACGGCTCATTGAAGTGAGAGCTGAGTGCATGATTTGGAATCAAAGATGTTTTGGGAAGAACTTCACCTCTCCTCCAGCCTGAAGGTTTAATAAAATAACGCATAGATCCCTTATGACTCAAAAGTTTTCTTTAGCAAGTAACGGTTCACTCATGGTTAATCTGTAAGCCACGGCTTTGACAAACACAGGGTAGCTTGGAAGTCGTGTAGGCTGCGGGATTTGATGGTGTCACCACGCTGTTATACCCCTGTGCAGTCCCTGCTGCATCCCTCCTGCTCTCCTCCCAGAGCAGTTTGAGGACCGAGCCTTTCACTGGCCGCTGGTCTATGATGGCTGGGGAGTAGGGCAAGGAGCCTGCTGTGGTGCAGTGACCCACATCTGTCTGCATCTGAGGACCTGGCTTTCCCAGCAGCCAGATGCCTGACTTGTGAGCGCCTGCCCCGCGAGCTGCAGGGCTTTGCTTCCTGTGGTCAAGAGCATCAGGAGGCCACATAAACTTACAGTGACAATAATGTCCTCTTTCTGCTTTCCAAGTTATGTTCTAGTGGGGGTGGGAGGGGGGTTGCCTTTCTCAGCTTCCAGACCACAAGGCCGGAAACAAGTTCTTCCACCAAAGCACAGCTACTGCAGTCTGAAAATAAGATGCACCTCTCCAAGGCCAGCATCGTGAGAGGAACTGTGCAGGAGAAATAGGCTGTGTCATTTCTGTCTCTCTGCTCTTGAGAATATTTTTAGTAAGTCCTGAAAAAAGAAACTCTTGACTGCTGCATCTTTCAGGGAGAGATGTGTGTCTTGAAATTGGCAAGCAGTTTTAAGGACTCCTTACATTTGTACAAAAACAAGCTCGTTGCTAGTAAGGCAAACTGCTTGCTGGGCCACGTGAGGAGGTGCGTGGCCAGCAGGCAGAGGGATTTAATTGTCCCCTCTGCTGGGCGTTGGGGGAGATGGGGGAAGGCTGCAAAGGACCAGTGGGCAGCTGCAGGACAGGAAGGACCATGGGTAGCCTGGACAGAGGGGCTCAAGGTCAGCCTAGAACTGCCAAGAGGCCAGCAGCCAATGGCTAAACCCATACCACAGGGATAGCAGGCAGCAGCACAGCACTGGCAGGCTCAGGTTTTGGTGGGCAGCCCTGGGATGAGGTGTTGGTGGGACAGTGACGATCTCTGTCCCACGGAGAGGGCTTCGGCCACAGCCACGCAAAACCATGGCCACCCTGATGTTCTGCTGAGGGAACCTGTGCCGGCGCCGATGGGGTGCTACGCGCTGTGCGTTACGTTCTGGCTTTATCTGAACCTTGGTGACATGGCAGGGAGGATTTACAATCCAGGCCCGTCACTGAGAGAGAGCCAATAAAATGTAGCTTGGACTAATTAGGCAGTAGGACTCAGGAACTCCGTTCCAGTTGCCTGGCCTCTGTTTTGACCCCTCTTTTCTTTGAAGTTCATGGAAAAGAGGGGAAAGGAAATGAGAGCAGAGGCCCTGCTTTTCCTGTAAAATGCCTCATTCCTTATAAAATTGTTTGACAGAAATCTCTTTCAGCTGGACGAGCTGAATGCTTTAGTACATGCCTGCAGTCATTTTCCTCCTTTGTCTTGTTCCTCTGCCTGCTCAGTCGCTGCGCTGCATCACTAAAACCATGTGTGCGCAGGCAGAAATGGGACTTTAAGAGGCAGCAGAGAAAATCTCAAAAAGAGCATTAGGGGACTCTGAGTTGCAGCAGGAGTATTAATTCCTGGGCTGGCTGGAAAGAAGATGATGTCAAGCCCTCACTCCACAGTGCTGCGCAGTGTAAGGAAGCCAATTCCAGCTCCGCTCTGCATTTTCAGACCTTTCTTCCAGACAAGCCTGCTGGGACGCATAGTTTCCTGCGTTTGCCAAGCCATGGAGCAACCACACCTACCACCCACCCTCCCGCGTGCCAGCAGGAGAGCAGGCCGGGGGTGGTGGAGGAGGCACGTAGCATCTCGGGTCTGTCCCAGACACCAGAGTTCCAAATGAGAGCACGGCTGAAAGCCTCAGAGGGAGGCAGCTGTCCCCCTCTCCCTGTCTCCCACCGTAACACCGGGCTGTGGAAAGACGTAGCTAGGGCCTCTGGACATCCTTAGTCCAACTCCCCGCTCCCAGGCTGGGTCCAGTTGTGCTGGGCCTCTTCCAGCTGGGTTTTGAGTATCTCCAAGGAGGGAGATCTGCCCTCTGTGGTGCGCTGCCCTCTCAGGGAAGAGCGTTCTCCCACCCAGCTGGAATTTCTCTTGCTGCAGCATGTGCCTGTTGCCCCAGCACGCCCTTTCCTGCTGCACCTCTGAGAAGAGTCTGGCGCTGCTTCTGCTGTAACCACCATTCGGGCAGTGTGTGGTTGCGGTGAGGACTCTGGGCAGTCCTCTCTTTGCACACCCTGCACTGCAGCCTCTTCTGTCGCGGGGACAAGCCTTTGCTTTTGCCTCTGCTGAGTTTTGTGAGGTTGCTTCTGGCCTGTTCCTCCAGCCTGCTGAGGTCAGGCTGAGTGGCAATCTGTTCTCCCAAAATGCAGCAGCTGCTCTTGCTGTTAGACATCTGCTGGGGCAGCTTGGAACCCACCCTGCCAGTGGGCTCCTGGGTGTGTGGCAGAGGCTGGGCAAGGTGTCCCGAGAGCCACCCAGCATCTCCTCCACACCTTCTGGGCACTCCTGGAGAGCTGTGGGAGCTGCTGGTTCCCTGGAAGGCAGCTCACGGCGTGCGGTCAGAGCTGGAGCCACTCTTACTTCTCCTTTGGGGAGGTGAAAGGACAGCCCGAGTGTGGTCAGAGATTTTCTGCAGCTACATTAGTGCTAGCCCAGCTGCAATCCTTGAACTGGGGGTTTCACATCCTCTTTCAGATGAAGCTGAGGTTGCAGGGATGAGGCCCAAAACTTGCCATAGCAAGGCCTGAGTTCCAGATCAGGTGAACACTGGGTGTGGGCGCCTCTGGCTTGCGCGGAGTTTCTGTGTGCCAGGGACATCTGGCCATGCCGGTGCTGGTGCATGCATCTGCTCACAAAGACATGGGCTTGCCTTCACGTGGGGAATGTTTCCTTGTGAAAAAAGCATCTGCAGAAGTTATGCATGCAGTGTGGGGCAGTGGGATGCACAGAGCCAGCAGAGCCTCAGGAACCCCTGCGCAGGTTTTGTGGAGATGCCCACTATGCTCCTTAACTTCATGATTGCTGAAGTCCTAATTGATTTGTGGCATACCAATGGCCAGGCATTTATTTGGGTGCGCGCAGAGCAGAGGAGGACGTGTAAAAGCTGGACGTGGCGTGATGTAGTGGGCAGTCACATCTCACTGTGAAGCATTTGAAGGGAAAGCCCACATCACAGCTGTTCCCAAGGCTGGACCTTGCAGCCATGTAACTCATGACGGAGCTACTTCAAGGTTAAAAGCAAAATTAGAAATCAGGCTGATGGAGCTTTTATTCCCAGAGTTTGATCTGGCACGTGCGTTTCGTTTTTAAGGACTGCATGTAGGGCAGAATCATCAAATTAATTTCTGTGTACTGGGAGGCTAATAATATCAACACTCTCTAGTGACGTTAAATTGGGTTGATTATTTGCAGGCTGTGCCGTATGTCCCCGTCATCATCCTGGGCTGGGCTCCCGGATGCCTTTACAAACTAAGCAAGGTGTGATAACAAGGAGTGGCTGAGGAGGGGCAGGTGACAGGAACCAGAGCTGGTGCCTGGCCGGGTGGCAGCCTTCCTTCTCCTGCACTATGTGGATGCAGGACAGGTGCAGCCCGAGTAGAGAGAAAACTCCACTAGGACCCTCCCCTTGCTGTTCCTTTAGCCAGGCCCCAGGCTCAGTGCGGGGGAAGCCCAGACCTTCCTGACAAAGGGAGAAAATCCAGGAGGATACTCAGAAAGAAGCAAAGCTGCCTCTGAGCTGTCTCCTTGCTCTGCAAAAGACCCCTAAGCCAAGCCCTGATTGCTAAGGTCAGCTTTCACCCGCGTCGTGTAAAAAAAGGTCTGGCAGGTATTTGCCACGACATGAGAAGCTGTAGGCTCTGCTTAGTGATCTGATTTCACAGCTGTGTGCCACAGACCACATTTTGCACTTCAGTAACATACTGAAGGATCTCTGAACGGACACTGCTGTGTGACATTAGCTCACTTCACCCATACGCTCTGAGCCCATAGCGATGTGCAAGGTCTCACAGGACCCAGTGGAGCCCGCTGAAGGTCTCCAGCCCTGACTTATAGCAGGTCTCTCCCCAGCAGCAGGGCAGGTTGGCTGTGGCTCTGTACAGCTGTGTCTAGAAATACCCACCCTGGGATGGAGACCTCCTCTCTCCCTGCTGCATGCTCCTGGGAAGGCTGCCCCAACGCCCATGATGAGCCACTGGCAGAGGCCCATCCAACTGATGCCAAATCCCTTGCCATTCTTCCCCCTCTCCGGAGGAACCAGGTGCAGACCCTCCATGTCTCCTCACAGGGTTCTTCCTGCCCTGGCAGATGTTTGCCTGCTCCTCTCCCGTTTCCCCATGCCCATCTTGAGCTGCAGAGCCACAGACCAGATGCTATTTCAGGTGCTTTCATGCTCTGGCCTCCGATGTGCTGTCACCTTTAGCATCTCTGGGTGATGATCACCGTGCAAGGTCCTGGGGCTCACTGAAAGCATCCCCGTGCCAGATGTGTTAGCTCAGGTGACAGATTTCTGTTCTCATAACGGTGGCAATGTGGCAAGTCTACACTACCTGCCTGCACAGAGGATGCCTCCAGAGGCACACATTGCAGGAGCGCTGGCTGTAGGTCTGGTATTTGCCCTGCAAAGAAGGAAACCTTGCTGCAGACCTGGGAGGCTGCCAAGGTTGTCCTTGCTGCGAGCAGAGTTTGGAGACAAGCACCACAAGAGGTCCCTTTCAACCTGAGTTTTCCTGCGATTCTGCAGGTTTCCTTGGCTTTTGTTCTCAATTCTCTAAGCAAGAATTTGCTGAGAACAAATCTCAGAGATTTGCCAAATCCTGAGAGCTGTTACAATGACAGATCGGGGTCTGGGCCTTGCAGTCAGGGCCCTTGCAATGCCAACAGGCCCCACAGCCTCCCCCAGCACCGTGGGCTCGTCTGCCCATGCTTGAGGCCAGTTCCGATACGGCGCAGCTGACATATAGGGTCAGGCTGGTGGGAGGGTGGCCAAGGTGTGAGGAAGTGTTGCACTTCCTTCCCTTTAGCCTAAAGATCTCTGGATGTAGGGTGGCAGGGATCTTGTGATGTGGTGTTCTCCCTGGTACCTGGGACAAGAGGGCTCTGTCCCTCTGCCTGGAGGAGAGCTGTTACTCCAGTGGTCTGCCCTGGCCAGCAGAGAGAAGCTCTGCTAGTGGCCATGTTCTTTAGCTGTCTTCCTACCTACCGGCCTGCAAGGCTGTGCTCTTCAGCAGACTGCTCGGTGCTGATGGCATCCCAAAAACAGTCTGCACCGCTGCCAGATCTCAAAGACCATGGGCCACCTGGGCTCAGTGGCTGGGTCTGGGGTCGCAGCTTCACCTCCATCGTCTGTGGGCCAGCACAGGGCCTGGAGATGGTCCCCCAGAACTGCTGCTGGTTTCCAAGGAACACTTCTGTGCCTCCGGTGTGACATGTGTGCCAGGGAGAGCCTAGGAAGCATACAATTATGATATTCATCAGTTACAGACTGGCTTCAGGGTGCACGATCGCAAATGTATGAAGGATGTCTACAGACCATTTCTCAAAGACTTAGCCTCGAAGCTTTTCAGTTCCTGACCAGCAGCACTGGTCTCAGGGCAAATGCTGCTGTTGCGAGGGTGACTCGTCATGGAAATGACTGATTATTTATAAGCATCACAAGAGGCTTACGGGTATGAAAATTCTGACTCCCATCCACTTCTCTACACTGGATCTGAATATTTCTGCCTCTATTGCTTTTAATAAAATCCTTCCTTTCCCAGGGACCATGAGGTGCAGAGTGCAGACAGCACCACCTCTTCTGCTCCCCCGGGGGGGCCACTGCTCCCAGCACACGATGCACGGCCAGGATCAGGTGGCACAGGCAACACAACCTCCTCTCTTCTCACGAGATGGGAGCTGCTTGGCATCACCTCCTCTCTGGTCAGGCACTGGTGGGGCCGGGGCAAAGCAGAGCTGCTGCAGCGCTGGAGCAGACCTCCTGGTGCAGTGGCCACCTGTGGAGTTAAACATCAGCAGGAGCCACTTCTTTCCCTTGAAGGCAGATTGTTACAGCTCTGCCCGTTTTGTGTTCTTGCCCCAGCAATGCTGAAACTCCGACAGCAGGGGTGGGAAATTTGATTTGTTACAGCATTGCAGTGCCGTTATGTCTGGTATTTTTTTGGTTTCCAGGATGTTGGCTGAAACAGGATAATCACTTACTCATGTGCAACCAGCAACCACATGGAAGCTGCTCGCAGGAGAAGGCGCAGCCTGTGCTAACAAAGGAACTCCGTTCTGTTTTATTTTTCCAACCAGCATTCCCAAAGCAAATTAATTAAATGTCTCCCTTTGTTCTGGCTTTTGTGTTTGCTCTCACCAGCAGCCGGGGGCGAGGGAGCATGGAAGGTATGGGCTGCTGGTCTTAGGATAAGGACCTTGTCCTGAATTTTTCCTGTAGGTAACCGTTCCTCATCCAGAAGTGCCAGAAAGGGGAAGATTTTTCTTCTTTTGTCTCATTTGTGTAGAGCATTCACATGACCATAGATGGAATACTTTGGAGAAGATGTAAGAAGAGGATTTCAGTTTAATCAGGTCCAGGCACAAATTTTGGACCAGCAGCTTAAACAGCAGAGCACCAGCAGCGTCTGAGTCCTCTCTGCTCGCAGAGCCAAAAGCTATCCGGGCATTTTGTGAGATTTTCTCACTCAAGAACCACCACTACTTTTCTCCTCTTCTGTTTTCTTCTTCTCCTCCCGTGGTTTTCAGGGGAAGTTTTTTAGGCAAAGGGCTGCAAGCACATGGCCTGCTCCCACGTCCCTGTTAGCCTCGCTCAAATAAGTTGTTATTTATGCAAAGCAGGGCTGCTCCAGAGGGGAAGGAAGCTCTGATGAGTCAGGGCACAGTGGCTGCTCCTGAGCTCAGCTGGAGCACAGAGATGTGGCTGGGAGAAGTACTGCTGCTGTGCGTGGTAGCTAAGCGGGTCCAGAGGGCACCACAAGGTCTGGGCTGCATCTCTGCCCCTGGTGGGGCGAGGTGGGTCTCCTATGGGGTATAGAGGGGCAGAGGAATGCTCCTGCCAGAGTGGAAACAATGGTATGGGAGAGCAAAGGGGAGGGAAATGTGGGAGGTGCTCCCATGGATATGCAGGGCTGGCCACCCTCTCTGCTGCGTGGTGATATCAGGCCATCATGGGGCGTGCTTGCTTGGGCCACCCCAGGGTGAAGGGCCAGCCCTGCTGGGGCCAGAGCGGTCGTCACTGGCTGCTGTCCTGGCAACGGGACGTGAAGGGGCCTCTGCCATCTCCAGTGCTTTCAGGCAGGAGTGATACAAAGGTGGGATGAGCTCTGGTTCATGCTGCTGCCCATGAGCTGGACTCCTTGTCCAGGCCTTTCTCCTTAGCACCTCCAAAAGTGAAAGGATCGCTGGGGTCCCCGCTCCAGTCATAGGTGGTGGCACACTTCTTCCCATCTCTGTCAGGCTGCATCACTTTCCCTCTTCATTCACCCACGGGAATGAAATTTTGTTGGCCGTTCCTCTCTCCCTCCACCCTGACCTTTGCAGGTCATTTGAGAAAGACGCGGGTCAGAGGCAGCCAGATCAATCTGTTGTGAACCACCCACTCCACAGAGGCCCTAAAGCTGGGTGACCCTTTGAGCTGGGCTGACGTAGCCAGTTTGAGCCACTTCTCTTTCTTGGCCACGTCCTCCTAGAGTGTAATGTTCTCTCATCTGAGATCAGCTGTTGCCTGCCATTTGTCTCCCTGGGGAAGACCACCAGGCTAAACCTAGGTCCTCTGAGTTCCTCTGTCCTGGTAGGTTTGCTGTGTCCGGCGCATCCAGGGGTGAACAGCAAACAGCCACTTGCTGGACATGCCCTGCCTCTCAGGGAAGCGACACCAGTGACGCACTGCCTGTGTACACACTGCCTTTATTCACCACCATAGTTCAGTAGGAAGCATGACTCAACTGGGCAAGTCATTGTCCTGAACACAGAGGATGGGGCTTTCCACAGGGCAAGCCCTTCATGCGCTCTGTGAGACCTAGGCAACTACTGAGGGCATGCTGTCAGCAAGCTGTAGAAGCACATAAATCAGAAGGGAGCTCAGAAGCCCCAGGGCATCCCCTGATCAACACATCTAACTCCCAAGTCAGTTCGGGTTGCTCTGGAGCTCATCAGATGAGGTTTGTGGGGCCAACCGGGAGCATGGCGGAGGGAATGGAGCTTCCTCACCAGCTCTCACGGGCAGCAGAACACGGCTGTGATGTGGGATAAGCACTGCCTCCCACCCAGGAGCTCGGTTCGAAGCTGATTTTTCCAGGTCTGGCAGAGCACAGTTTGCAGAAGTGAGCATGTGGCAGCGTGATGTCAGTGATGATGGCTGCAGTTTCTGCAGCAATCTGCGGGCATGAGTCAGCATGGCCCCGATGCCTGGGAGCACCCAGACCCTCACCCCAGCTCTGCTCCGGGCATGGCACGCGGAGGGGCAGTGCTGAGTGCCTGAGAGCAGACAGCTGGTAGCAGAGGGAATTAAATCAGCCGAAGATGGGGATCCCTTTTTGCAGAACGGAGGCTGCCTGGGTAAGGCTCACCCCAGGGCTGAGCTCCTCTTAGCATCCTCCATGCATTTCTGCACCGTCTGCTGACGTTTTGCCACGTGGTGGCTGGGGCCGTGCCATGCACTGTGCCCGGGTTCATAGGGCAGGGAGCCCTCCTGGGCATGCCACAGTCAGCCTCTCTGCATTCAAAGCAGTCTGCAGCTCTAAGGACAAGTTACACAGGCAGCAGAATGTGTTTTCTTCTGAGACAGAGCAGATCCACGCATTTTAAAGGCTGTCTGAACAGCACCACATCCCCCTTGTCCTTGCCCCCAACCTTGTCAGCAGTGCTGGGTGACAAATGACACTACAGGACATGGGGAAATCCCCGAGTGCTTCTGTAAGTGCTGTGTAAACACGGCGTGCTGCGAGCAAGCTGCGCTCTAGGCGTGAACCTCTTCTGAGGACTGGTTCTTCCTCCGGATGCATCGCTGCAGCCAGCCCTAAGGACCGCACACCCACTCCGCATCATCCCCAGCAGCACTGCACCCTGCTTGTCCCCGCATTCGTGTCCCCTGTCCTGCAGGAATTCCCTAAGCCTCTCAGTTTGCAGGGAAGTGTGGATGATGTGGAGACGGCCCAAGAGCTGCCCCAGCTCTGGTTCCCTGTGCCATAGGATGTTCCCGTGTTGCGCTGCAGCCATGAGTGAAGGGAGAATGCAGTCTCTGCCCCTGTCCCACGCCGGCATCCTTCCAGATTTCAGGCCTGAAACTGCTCAGAAGAGGAATTTCCAAAACAAATGTTGCTATTTGAAGAATGCGGGGGCCGGAGGGTGGGGAAGAAATAATCACAGCAGAGATAAGGACCTGACAGCTGCACCGGCTCTGGCTCAGGCTGGTCTGGGACAAGGATCGCCCGGAGCCAGAGCTGAGGGACGGATGGGGGAAGTGGCAGCACGGAGGGGCTGCTCTACTGTCCCCTCTGCCCCGGGCTGCTGAGGGTCCCTCTCCCCGCATCCGGTTCTGCTCAGGATCCCTCCAGCCACGTGGCACTGCTCTGATGTCAGTGTTCCTGTAGAAAACGCCTGAGGTCTGGAGTCTGCTCCCCTCCTCCCAGGGCGAGGGAAGGACCGGAGCAGCTCGGGGCCTGGAGTTCAGGAAGAACTGGTTTGCAAAAACCAGATGTCTGCACCCGGTTTGGCTGCTCCTTCCCTTGGTGCATGGCAGCTGGGTGTGCGCAGAAGCAAGATCCCTCTGTCTGCAGTGTGTTCGCCTCTTGCTGGCATCTGGGGTTGCTTTATCCCCATCAGCTGCAGCACAAAGGGCTCTTGGTGCTGCCCGTAGATGCACTTCAGCCTCTGCTCTCTAGGGCAGAGCTCACATATGGCGTTATTGGCCGCCGGTTGCACTTCTGTCGTTTATTTATTAAAGTTAATTTCATCAGGCTGCAATGACTTATTCAGGTCTGCAGCCTCCTGTAACAGGGAGCCATTATTTGCTGTGCCACCGCCTCTCTGCCATCTGCAACCTCCGTGCAGGTTCCGTAACAGCTGCTTTCCAAAAGGTCACCAAACCACTTCTTCAGCCCCGTTCCTTGTTTCTTGGTCTTACCAAGCCATCAGGTGATACTAAATCAGAAATATGCGGAGGGAAGCCGATTATGTAACAGGAACACCGTTCCCTTTATTCGATTAAGGCAGTAATCCCATCTTGTTTTTCTTTAGAAGGAAGGAAAACAAGGCTGACGATACCGTGCCCCACCGCTGACTCCAGCAGCATTTCAGCCTCCTTGCTGACCTGGATGCTGGGCTGGTGCTTGGATTAGTGGACAGCTGCTCCCTGGATCTCAATTCCTCTGTCCTGGTGCTGGAAGCACACTGCCAGCTTCCCCTCTCCGCGAGGGATTGCAGTAGAACCCCAGCAGATTACAGGGTCCCTGCTGCCCTCCAGACCACACCAAAACAGGGGCTCCTTCAGCAGGGGCTTCAGCAGCAGCATACTTGGTGTTCTGCAATATTTACATGCAGAGAGACCTTGCTGAGAGCTGGAGGGGATCTGAAGTTATAGTATAGCCTAGGTTGGAAGAGATCTTAAAGCCCACCCAGTTCCAACCCCCTGCCATGGGCTGGTCACCCCCTCCAGACCAGCCTGCTCAGGGCCCCATCCAACCCATCAAGCACCAGGGATGGGGCACCCACACTTCTCTGGGCAGCTGTGCTGGTTCCTCACCATCCTCTGAGTGAAGATTTTTTTCTTAACATTGAACCTAAATCTCCCCTCCTTCAGTTGTCCTACCACTATCGGACCATGTAAATTGTCTCCCTCCTGTTCACAAGCTTCTTCTAAGTACTGGGAGCCACGCTATACTCCTCGGGGCTTTGTCCAGGTGAGGAGGAAGCTCTCCCTTCCCCTTTCATCCAGCTTGTCCCCTCAGCTTCGTGCTCAGACCAAACTGTGGAAAACAGCCCAGACTGGAGAATAATGCATGGTGTGCGTTTCCAGCAGCTGGGTGAAGCGGGGGCGGGGGGGTTGTGTGGATGCAAGGGGAGAGTCAATGTTTTATGCTTGAAATGGGTAAAACAGCCATTTCGTTGGACTTGTTTCCCCTCCACTCCTCACCTTTGCCACCGATGCCTGAGGCAGCAAGGTGAGGCCTCACAGCAGCTTCCCCGACTCTGCATCACTCCTGAGCCCCCCCAGACAGCGAGAGCACCCGGAGGAGCCCATTTCATCAGAGTAACGCTGCCAAACATCGTTAACTGAAAATACTTTATTTGACACCAGCAGTAAAATAGGAACATTGGACTACACATCCATCGGCATATAAATGATAAAAATGCAAAAGCAAAACCATCTGTGGGAGACCCGTGAACAGTCCGGTACACAAGTAACATCCAGGGGAAGAGCTGCACGCCGGGACCCTCCCTCATCCCTGCAAGCAAACAGCAACGCCAAGGAAACCGAGCATCGGCGTTTCCTCTGCAGCCATTCCCTGCGTGTGTCCACCACCATGCACAGCACTGCTTTGGGTGTTGCTGCAGGAGGGGAAGAACCACCCGGCACAGGTGAAAACTGAGTTTTGTGTAAACGTGTGCCCCCAGGGACAATTTTGGGGCCAGGCTGAGCCAAAAGCATCTCACCAGCACAAGGAGCACAGCTTACGCAGGGATGAGAGTTGGATATCACAAGTTGGCCCCAAAGGGTGAAACAAATGAGAAGCAGAGCCAGCTTTGACATCGAATGTGTGTCGGTAAAGAAACAAGGCAGCAGCTTCCTGCTCCACCAGCGCCTCTGCGCTGAAAAATGTTTTCAGGTTTCCTGGTTTTCCAGTTCCCATCTCTCTGCTCTTTCAAGGCACATCTGTAGACAGCTCCTATTGCAACAGCCAGAAGCAAGTGCTCAGACCACCTGTGTGATGTCCCGTGATTCCAGCATACAGCAAGACAACAACTCATTACACTAACTTTTCCTAATCTCCAGATACTCACAGAGGAGAAACAAACAAGCAAAAACCAGCAGAACGCTCCGATACAGAAGGTGGGTGCTTTGCACAGCTGGTGAGCAGGCAGGTACCACCACTGCCACAGGTTCCAGCTTTCTGGAGCTCAGAGGCTCTGGGCCAAATCGAGGTACTCTCTCAGAGATCCTGGATTGGCGGTGGGGCTCAGTGGGGATGGTGCTGAGCTGCCCTGTGGGAGCAGGGCCCTGCCTGCAAGGCACCTCTGAGAAAATCTAAAAGCAAAACCACCGCCCTCGCCTGCTTCTCAGTTACTGGTGCAGCCTGTGGCTATGCCAAGGTTCTGCAGATGGGTATCTGGCCTGGCTTCTGTAACACATCCTACTCTTGCACCCCTTGTATCTGCATGCATCAGAGCCTGACCTGCCAAAAGGTGACTCCTTCAAGCTGCTCTGCAAGCCCACCCTCATGCCATGCCAAGTGTGGCTGGCACAGCAGGTCTGCCCAGCTGCCGTGTGTAAGTGCGTGGGGTGAGCACGTTCCCAGAGCGAGACTGGGAGGGCAGCTGGGTACCTCGCTGTGAGCATGGTCTGCGCATCCTTGGAGTCACTGCTGGCTGGGAAGAAACATCAAGGCAATAGAGCAAGGCATTGTCCCCCGGCCCTGCAGGATCCCACCCCTGTAGTGCAAGGGTTCAGCAAAACCTTCGGGCCCTAAATGGTCCTATATCCCCAAAAAGGAAAAGGGAAAAAAAAAAAAAAATCAAAGGGAAAAAAAGAAAAGAAAAAAAAAGGCAGTGCTGAAGATGATCCCCAATACGCATGTCCCTGATTTCAACAGCCTTCAGCACAGGCCAAGGAAGTGCAAACTGCTGTGATCAGAGCTGGCGGGCAGGACTCACCAGAAGGAATTGTGTCATCTGCTTTGGCTGGGAGCTTTACACCGCTTGAAGCAGCTCCGAGGCGTCGGTGCCCGAAGCTTCCCCAGGGCTGCGGATGGGAGCAGCGGTGCTGAGCAGAAGGCAGGGCCCTGCAGCCTCGCTCCTCTCCTCCCCGGAGCGCTGCGAGGAACCTTAGCACAGCCTGACAGCAGGCTCCATTGCAAACGCACCTCGTGTCCTGCCAGCAGCTCAGCGCTGCAGGGGCTGGTGGGCGAGCACCAGAGCAAATTCAGCACGTCTCGTGTGTCACGACACAGAGAGCCTACCAGCCTGAAGATAAAGGAGGCCTCGAAGCGTATGCCATTATGCTGCACCCTGCTTTAATCTGGCATTAAATATACCACTTATGATATACAAATTCCTTTAAAAAGTTATCCAAAAAGTTACAACGACAATAAAAGTAATAAGTGAATTCAAGTTTTACACATGACCTTGCAAGCAGAATGTTGTTCTTAAGAACCTTCAGACCATGTTTAAAGAGCGTGGCAACCTCCTGCCACCGTTAAAAGTGTCTGCAAATTTTAAGGCTATCAATTCCCTTGTGCAATTAAACCCATCCACTCTTCTAGGGAAAAACAAACAAACAGACAAACAAACAAACAAACAAACAGGCAACCACCCCAGCCAACCAAAGAAATCTCCCAGGCGTCTTGCTCTGCCCAGGCCAGAAGTCCCACCCAGCGGGCAGGCTGCTGGGAGCCAGCAGGTGCTGTGGGTCACAAAGAGGTGCTGCACTTCTGTGCAGCACCCAGCCCATGCAGGGAGCTCGTGGAGGGCACGTTCTGGCTCGACTCGCTCCGAGGTCTCTTTTGAGACTGAAAGACACAGTGACATTCACTGAATCCACACTTGGTTATTCAACATGTGCTCTGCACGCAGAGAAGGCTGTTTGCTTTGGTCACTATGAGAAAACAAACGAACAGCAACAACAACAACAACAACAAAAAAAAAACCCACGTAATTTTGTCTCTGTTAAAAAAAAAAAAAACAATCTAATGAAATGAGTAAACTCGTACAATTTTAGCAGCGTTTTTACAGTCCTTCATAAAATAAAACCAAGGAATGAATTAAAAGGAATGTTTTCATCCACCCAATTTAAAAACCCATATCATGGGCAGTAATTGCTGAGGCACCGCAGCTGTGGTCAGTAGACTAATCTTGGACCAGCAATGACTGAACATGGGGAGCACTGTAGCAGATCAGATTCAACATTTTCTGGCAAAAGGAAACATTTACACCTGTTACCTACAGCCTCTGAACTTACAAAACAATGGAGAGCTGGAGGTGAAGTTACAAAAACAACCAACGGGAGAAGCAGTTGTCCAGCCCGTTTGGAGAGGCTTTGACATGCAGAGAGACCTCCTTGTGGTTCATCACAACCGTTACAAAACCCGAGGACACAAAGAATCTGCGAGCCCAGCGTCCGGGGCAGTGGCCCGAGGTCTCTGCCGCGCTGGCTGTGTCAGCTGCTGGGAGAGCCGATATCCACTGTGATCCTCGTGTACAGAGGGAACCTGTCAGTCCTTAGCACCTTGTAGGAGAGCGAGTTCAAGCCATCGGAGCTCATTGTCTCCCTGGTGTGAGCAATTCGGTCAAACCTGCGGAGGGGAAAAGCATACAAAAGCCTTTCAGCAACCCCCAGCTCCCATCCTTTGCACCCTTGGGCAGTCCCCGCTCCGTGCAGCAGCAGTGGGTGTCAGCACGGGTTTAGTCAGCCCCCTCTCTTGTCAGCCCAAGGGCAAAGCCACCATGCCCTCACCAAGCTCTGTCTGCAAGAAAGCGAGGGGTGCTGCCCCAGCCGTGCTGCAAAGCACCGCAGGCAGCGCGTTCTGAGCCGCGGGATGCCCAGGGCTTGCAGAGGGGAGCGATGCAGGATGTGGGGTGCAGGAATGGGGCTCGGGCAGCAGACACGCACCTCTCAGGGTTGGGCTCATTCTTCCGATCACGCGAGTGGCGAATCATTCTGCATTTCCCAATGACGGCATCCGGCCGAGAGATGCCCATGCCTTTGAACACCAGCCTGCCAAAAGCAAGTAGGTTAGGTGACGGGACGGGGAAGGGCTGTTCCAGCACCTCCCAGTAACAACCCCTACCTGCTTTTCATGGCTGTTGAGGGCTGAGCTGTGTGTTCGCAGCTTGCTAACACACCAGTGCATCAGCATCAGGAATGGGGACACCCATGCCAGCACCAGGCACCTGCTGACCCACCCCCACCCCAGGCAGCTCTGCCAGCATCACTGCTGACCTTGCCCTGTGCTTTAGACTGGAACTTGAATGGGAAACATCCAGGTTTTAGCCATCTGGACAGCAGCCAGACGAGCACGCATTTGTCAAGATGTGGAAGCTGAAGTGCTGCGCTGGTAGAAACTGAACTGAGCAGCGGTGAAACCACGTGGGGAGGGAGCAGCCCATTGCACTGGTGTGCCCTCTGCAAGGCACATGCAGGTCATGGATGCCAATGCTGGGAACGTGCTCAACCTCTTCCTTTCTGTAGCTCCCTTTGCATTTTTTGTATAGCTCTTCCCACCCCTCCAAAGCCAAGTGCCCAAGAAGACAGGACTACGACCTTTCCTGGCTTATTAAATGGAAGTGCTGAGGATCTGCAGCTGTCTAAGGAAGCCCTTCCTGAAGCCCAGGAGAGTTTGGAAAGCCCAGATAAAAGACCACGCAGGGTGTATTTTGCAGTCAAGAGCTTCTCAAACCTGACGTCCCATGAGTTGAAGTGATTGCCTTATCTTCACAGGAACACAATGGTAACAACCCACAGACATCCCCTGCCCCCACCTTCAGGCAGGGCTGGGCCCAGCCCGCCCTGCACTAAGACCTTCCTCTTCATCTGCAATTCTGAGCATGGCTCAGCCTTCCTCCAGATGGGAAGCAAGGGCTTGGAGCATTGTTTAGAGCTCCTCAAAACCAGACAGACAAATAAATGCCCCCCAGGCACAAAGGGATGCACTGGCAGGCTGCCTCCTGTGGAGCCTTGGGATGGGCTGTGTGTGGGGGAAGGCCTTCTCCTCCCACTCCCACTGCGCACCCCAAGCCCCCTCAAGGCAGGTCCTGACGGGTGGAGGTGCTCCAGCTGCACGGTGGGTACTCTTTACCTGTTGTAGATGTCATCGTCTTCGCCGCCCCAGCCCCAGTAATTGTTTGGGAACCCATTGATCTTTGTGAACTGCTCTTTGCTCAAGGCAGACACGCCTCCGAAATACTGATTGTAGGGTAACCTGGAATTAAGGAGAACACGCCATTAGGGGTTGCAGTGCCCTCTGCCCCAGCCTATGGTCCAGCCACCAGCCCACCTGTTGGGACCCACTGGGACCCAGATCTTGGCTCTGCTCCGGCAAGCATTAGTCCCTGGGGCCTTTCTGCTCTAAGCATCACCCGGCTGCAAGGAGAAACAGCAGCTGACCCAGGGCTGCTGACAGTCCTGCTCTGGGCAGGGCTTGGCTCTGGGTGGAGATAGGCAGTGCTGGCCATGCAGGGCCAAACCCAGCGCTCACTTAATAGATGAGTTTTTACACTCCCACATGGAGATCTGGCACAGAAAAAAAGAAAGGAAAAGAAAGCCACAGCTGTGTTGGCAGAAGCCTGAGGAACACATGTGCTGGCAGGCACTCAGTTTGGTGCTGCCCCCAGACACCGAGACAGGTCCCCCTGTGGTCTGAAACGGAACAGCCAAAAATACTTCATTTTGCTCTCAAAATAACACTTGACAGCCTTTTTTAGCATCATGCATGGTCCTCACTGTATGAGAATGAATGCCTCGCTTTCCAGGCTGGGCAGAAACTAGAGCCATCTGACACCCTGAAACACAAGAAGGGACGTGGGCACCTGCAGGGCACCAGTGTCTGTGTTCCTCCCAGCCCTGCGTCTGGCTGCTGTGCGTGGCAGCAGATGGCTCTGCTCTGCTCCCTGCTCTCCGCTCCAAGCCACCCACTCCCTGCAGGGACGTGTGTGCCACGGCAGAATTTTCCAGAGATGTTTCCCCAGGCTTTTGCTGGTGAGTGGGGACGTGCAATGCTGCACCGGGCCGACAACGCTCACGGCAGTGTTAGGAAGGAAATGCCCTTCCGAAAGGCATCTTACCGAAATCCGAATTTATCCATGGAGACAGAGAGGTGCCTTGGTTGGCTGTAGCACTTGTAGGTGTTCCTGTCATCCATTGGGATCAGGTCTACATCACTAAACACAAAGCACTCATAGTCATACTCCTTCAAAGCCTCCATGAATCCTACATTCAGCAGTTTAGCACGGTTGAATTCTTCATCTCCATCCTGGTTTAAAACAAATAAACATTGAATTAAGCAGTGGAAACCAGCAGTCTCTTACCTGTTGCCAGATACCAGTAGTGCCACGCAGGGATCGTGGGCCTTTGGCATCACTGGGAGGTGGCACTGAGCTGGTCCCAGCTGTAGAGCAGCCAAATGGTCAGAGCAGTGGGCCCGGCCTTCTGCACAGAGGCATTTTGCAGCGCCTGCAGTGCCACACAAGTGTGGTCGGCAGGTCACTGGGGTGCTCACAGGTCCAGCAGTGGAGCTGTAACCACGTGCCCAGGGACAGTGGTGGCCCAGGATGGTTTGTCAACCAGCACAGGCCCTGCCAGCAGCACCAAACCCTCAGCAGGGAGCAGCACGGGGCAATGCTGAAAGAGACTGGAGCTTTTTGCCAAAACCCAAACTGCCAACCCCACCCTGCTCTACCACATCCTACCTCCCCCTCTCCACAGCTTCAAGCAATGTCAAGCCAAGGACTGCCTGCCAGCACCAGAGCACTCACACAAGCCAGCACCAGCCAAGAGCTGCAAGCCAGCAGAAGCCAAGGACTGCCTGCCATGCCTGGCTCCAGCAGCATGTGCATGCATGCATCTGAGTGTGCAAATTGCCTCCCCGCCCTGCTACAAGTCTGGCGTGGCACACAAATCAAGGACTGATAAAACTCAGAGAGCACCCTCAAGCATCATATTTACCTCCTCTCCTGAATGGCTCTGCTTGGTTAATAAATAATCTGTTTGGAAACTGATTAATCCAAACTGGTTTACGGCTCTGCAGCCTGAAAGCCAACAATTTAACCATGAAACAGCCACAACTATCTTTCATTTGAAGGATTTAACAAGCAAGTGTCAAACCACGGCTTTCAAAAGCTTTCAGTGCCTGCCTGGGGCCTAAATGACTTCACAGAGAGGAGTGAGCTTTAGTGGAGGAGGATCTGAGCCAGTTCTCAGCACCCTCACCTGAAATAAAAGGGTTCATGCCTTAACCAAGGTGGTGGGAAGCTGATCACCATCATGCATAAGCAAGAGCTGTGAAAACTTGAGCACAGAAGGTAAAGGAAAGCTGAACAAAGGGGATGGGGAAAGGGAGCGGCTGCAGCTGTGGGAACAGAGGGCTTCAGTCTGTGGGCAGAGGGGCTGCTGAGTCCACACACACCCAGCACTGCAGCTGGGGCTCGTGGGCACTGGCACAGCCAGGGTAGCCTGGAGAGCTGACCCACAGCGAATGTTTCGGGCCACACCAGAAGCTGGGCCTCAGAAGCAATGCTCAGGGGCTCTCCTGCACCAGGAGCTGTGTTTGCTCATTTCATCCCCTTTGGCTGCTCTTCTCATCACACCACTTCAAGGCAAAGAGAGTGTTTCACGTTGGTTTTGTGATCAGCAGAAGCTCGGCCTTATTTAATCCATGCCTTCAGGTGGCCTCTAACTCACCCAGGGGATACGCAGGGATTAATAATTCTACCAGAAGCTGCATTTTCAAACCTCTTGAAAGCCCCAAGAGGTTTTGCTTTTTGGGGAAAGCTGTTTCATAAGCAAGACAATTCAGAAGCATCAGCATCACTGCCGTGTGTGGGATTCACATCTCTCCGAACTCTGTGTGGTTTTGCAGGCTTCCAACTGTGACCGACTCCCAGCTTTGTGAAAGAAAAACATTAAATGCAGAGACGGGAGACCCTTCTAGGCAGCTGCTCCATGCAGGGGGTGTAGGACGTGGCACCACTGGTGACAAGAGAGCAGGTGAAGCAGAACAGAAGCAACCTCCGGCCCTGGCCTTGCTTGGCAGCTCCGTGTGCCATAGGTGCTCCTGCCCTCTGCCACACAGGAAGGGATTGGTTTGGACTCCCTTTGGACAAGAAGCAGTGCCCTGAAGAGCCATGCAGCAGATGGAGGTCTGCCGCTCCAACAGTGCAGACAGGCTCCAGGCATAGCCTCTGCACTTACTTCCTGGGCTTTCAACAAGAAGAGATGCAGTGCAAGCATGTTTTTGCTAACCAGTTTTTCCTGGACAAATTTCTCCCTGTGTTCTCTCATCTCAGAGCTCAGCATGCATCTGAAGTCATCACTAGCGCCCAGCACCAGTGGCTTTACTCCCCGTGTCTCTGCCAGCATGTACAAGCCTGTCTTCATTTCCCGATCCGTGAGATCCACGAGGCTGGCTGCCTCAGCCTCACAGACCTGCACTGCCTGTTGATCACACATGCAGAGGATCAGCCCTGGGAGAACAGCAGCCAGGCTTAGTTACTTCCATTGCTCACCTTCACTGGACCTGGTCTGCTCAGCCAAACTTGCCTATGGACACTGCCTTGTATCAGTCACATCAGCTGGGCTGTGCAGAGCTGCCACTTGTGCTAACAGGCTTCCAAACCAACAAGGTGCCACCTGAATGGTGCTTTCATCCCAGTTTCATCCTGCTTGGCGCTTTGAGGTAGGAGACAGCTCCGTGATACCTGCTGCAGTTACAAAACAGTGCAGAGGACCTGGGGCTGCACCTCCTTCAATGGAATTCTGAACCTGATGGGTCTGAGGCAGGTAACAGCAAGGATGTGTGTTTCTGGCTGGCTAGGAGAGAGCCATCACCCCCAGCGGGAGGCTGGCAGCCAAATCAGGGATCCTCCAAGCCAATCTGATCCACATGCATGATGTCCACATGGACATCCATGCTCCAGTCTTCTTTGAGCAGGCAGAAATAGATTTCCAGGGCCACAGGGAGACAGCAGGAAAAACCCTTGCTGTTTCTCTGTTGGGGTATTTTGAAGCGCTGTGCACTCTTCCCACAGCAGCACGATCGACCTCTGCCCTGCGCTGGTGGTCACAGGAAAGGCAGCCTCCTGCACCCCCATATTGGGCACAAGAAGAGAGCAGATGCAGGAAAATCTGCTGCACCCACCACGAGGGGTGGGCAGGAGCCAACCACTGCTCCCTCCTTGCTCCACACCTGGGGAGCTCTGGTGCACCCCGCAAAACAACATGGATGAGCGCGATGCCCCCCAAACACACACAGACACAAACACACACACGCTCTCTGGAAAACTGCTACCAGGGATGCTGCAGGTAACGCTGGAGGCCAGTGCAAAATGGCTGGACAGCTGGAGCTTTTAGGGAATTTGCTGACTCTCCTTGCTCACAAACTCCAGGCTGGTGCACAGGGTCGCCACTGGATGGGCATTTGCACAGGTTGAGCCACAGTGATAAATCTCATTTTGAAACATGAACATGCAGCAGCAGCATGCACCCGACAACTGCAACAGTGCAGCTACAGCAAGCTCATGGTCCCTTGAACGCACAAGTAAGCCCACAGGTGACTGCAGGAGCAAGTGGGACTATAGAACACTTCACAAATTCTCCTCCTTTGACGAAGTCGAGTTTGTGCATCATCAGATGGATGCTGCCAAGAGTGCACCCAGCTGTCTATCTCTCTCTCATCTCAAACTTATCTGAAGGACCCTACAGCTGCTGGCCTCACTTTGGGTTTTGCTGTGGTTGCATAACACACATTTTCCACTGGCTCCTGTTACACACTGGGCATCTCAGAAACATTGTTCTGGCTTCAGCCAAGCCCTACTCTGACACATTCAGGCACACAGGACCAGTGTGGCAGAGATACAACGGGCTCAGGACAGAAACGCATTGCTCCGAAAGGAAGAAGTTTGACATTACCAGTGCAGCAGTAGCAGGGCTCAAGCGCTCCTCTTTCTTTTTATGAGATGCAGAGGACAGAAGAGCACGTAGGCAGCGTGTAAGAATCAGATCACACAGTAATTCTCCTTGCTTCAGTGATTGCTTTGCTATAGACAGGATTAACAAGTAAAGGTAATATTTCCCCACTAGAAGGAAAAATAAAAAAAAAAAAACAAAAAAACACAAAGGAGGGCAGATGCAAAGGGAAGGACAGACAAGAAAAAGAGAAAAGCAATTGTCAAGACAGCAGAGAAATAAGACTATTTTCCTACCGTAATTCTGGCAGAATTAACCCATTTTCTGCAAATCTCTCCATTCCATGTTCCCACTCACCCTTGAGAGACACATCCAGCACTTTTACTACTACCGACTGTGCTGCCTCTCCCAGACATGAATGACTTTTTAGAGGCATGTAGGAGTGTGTTTACTTTGCAAATCCAGCAGCCTTACTTGCTAACCTGCATCTGACCACAGATGCGTCCAGAACTCATACATCCAGTGTTCTACAAGTTGCTCCCACTCCAGCTTTGCCCAAGGGATGCACTTGAAAAGAACATTTGCTTAAACCCACTCTGCAAGGGTTTGCTTCAGAGAATGCCGACAGCCCCGCAGGCACAGCACCAGATGAGCCAAAAGGCAGGGCAGTGCAAGCTGCCTGCTCACACACAGCGGCAGCTGGGGCCGGGCCGGGGCAGCACCCAACCCCATGACACCAGTGCAGTGCCGTGGGATCCAGTTGCTTTCTGAGCTCTCCAAGCCCCAGACATGCCACCAGCTCCCTTCCAGGATCTGGCTCCAGGCCCCCGGCAGTTCCTCCAGGCGCTCCAGGGAAGCTGCTGGTGGGCTCTGGCTCACTGAGACAGCCGCTGCAGGGACTGCCATCCCAGCACAGCCTCGTGGCCGAGCAGCGCTGTGCCCTGGGCAGACCTGCCACACCAGTGCCCCTGCAGGGGGACTGGGATGGCCAATGCACCCAAACACATCGGCTGATCAAAAAATGGCAGGAGGTACGTATAAGGAAGCACGCTACTTCTACTTCTCAGCACGGTGAAACTGGGCTCAAACAGGGCAGAAGTACCTACTGCAGAGAGAAACTGTGCTGGGAGCTGCCTGTCCCATGGGCTCTGCAGACCAACAGAGCCACGCTGCCCTGCCACACCGCACAAAAGCCCGCATGTCCTCAGCTTTCCAACACCCAATTATCTAACCACCACTGTGCTATGAACTAGGACTGAGGTGGTCTGAAGTGAAATGTACCCTTTTTTTCTCTTTAAGAAAGGTCTAAGGCCCCCAGACATCGAAAGGAAAACAAAATAAAACAAAACCCAGAGCTCCACCGTTTGTTCCTTTTCTGCTCTGTTTCCCCCCGGACGACCACTTACCTGCTGCACTGTGGCACCTTTCTTTTGTCCATCCTGACACTCTGGGTGCTATTACTAACATGAACAAAAGCTGCTTAAAGAAGTGAGTGTAACCCTACGCCTTTACACCATTCCCAGGATTAGGGATTAATGCTGCCTGGTCACCTTAAAGATCTCTGCATGCACTTCCTGCGGCAGCTGTGAGAAAGGAACACTTCACTTGGGTTGTGCTACTAGGAATTCTTTTCCTCCTGACCCACTAGAACCTCTTCAGCGTAAGCCAGGCTGGATGGGAGGAGAATACCCCACATTTCCCATCAAAACCAACAAAGAAAAATCACTCATATCCTATTTGTTGTGCTTCAGCGTCTTCTTAAAAGCATCTCTATCCTTGCCCATCAGCCCACTGATGCTCAGGATAGATCAGCCATTCCTCCGTCCCGGGGGGCACTGCCACAAGTATTAAAAGCCTCACGTCCTCAGCATCTTACCTGGTTGATGACATACACTCCATAATCTAACTGCTGCCTTTGAAGAATTGGGTGCATGTAATAGAGCCAGTACTTCAGATGCTCCTCTCGGTTTCGGAATGGGATGATGATTGCTACTTTCTGCAGCGCCTTGCAGTCCTTTGGAGCAAAACGACCTCCTTCCCTGACCTCAGGGTTTGCGCTCGCCACCTCCTCCAGGTTCACAGGCTGGGAGAACTCCACGTGCAGCGGTCCGACTGGAAGGAAGGCACAGCACAAAGCCAGTTAGCACATCCTGATGGCCACGCACCATTTATTTCTCCGGGCACGCATTCTTAATGCACAGGTATTCATTATTACTTTTAAACACAGGTTTGGATCCAAAGGAAATCCCAGCGATGCATGGAGGTGTGAAGCTGGGGCCCACTGCGTCCGTAGCAACCACACCTCAGCGCTCAGGGCAAGCCTGCAAATGCTCAGTCCTGGGATGCCAGATCCCAATGGACCCACTGAAGCTTGATGATTCCTGAAAACCCACCTGTCCGCTCAGCAGCCACACTGCATTGCTCCCTCCAGCAGCAGCCTGCGGGAAAGTGCTGCCTCTGCGCTGCCCTCAAATCATGCAGTGCAAGAGCTGGGCACTTGGGACACAGCCCTGCTCTCCTGCCAGCAGAGCAGATCACGCCGAGGCTGGCCACGTGCACAGCCAACAAAACCCCCTTTTGTTGTTTTTTTCCTTACAGATACTTTCAGTGTTCTGCGACCATGCCCATTACTTATGCCCAGTTAAAAATAAAATTAAAAACATACCCAAATTTGCATGCTGGTTGGCAGTTCCCACACTCAGTTTCAACAGTGGCAGTTTTGAAACCGCCAAATCAACCTGTGCCAAAGCCAGCGTGTACAACTGAGAACCGCTGGCAGCACACAGGCAGCAGCTCATGGGATGCTTGAACTCCCATAGCAGTGGAGAAACTCCATGTCCAAGCAACACACCGCTCTCCATGAAAAGGTAATTTATCAATGGTGACCCCAACAGAGACCCCGCAGCAGTGGTAGACGCAGCACTGGGGGAATCTGGGCAGGAGTGACATGGGTTACAAGGCATTGCACCCCACTGTGCCTCCTTTGGGACAGCAATGGCCCCACCAGCAACAGCGTGCCCCCCAGCCAAGTGCACAGCAGCTGTGCCCAGGGCAGGTGTGGCACAGGGGACTCAGGCTGCCTGGCTTGGCCGACGGGCACCAGATCTCCCTTTGGCTCACCTGGAGCAGAAAAGCCTTTCCTCACCTCACCCAACAGGCTGGAGAAAGGAAAGGATGGGCAACAAAACACAGTCATGAGGAGCGCGAGATGCACAAGATAGAGTTAACGGGCTTGGAGGCTGGAGAGGAGGCTGATAAGAAATTACCAGTAGCACTCCCCTCCTCCTCTTAATGAGATCAGTTTTAAATGTAGTACATGTTCCAGCCAACACTGCCCCAACAACCAAGGCAGCAAGCACTCCTCGAGTACTGGTTTTGCTGTTCTAGCAGTGAGGCAGCCGCTTCTAAAGTCAGCTGGATGCAAAGCACCCAGCCAATACACTTCACTGGTGTCGGTAGGAACAGCAAAATATGGAAGTCTGTGTGAGTTATTCCCAAATATTCACTCAGAATGGCTGTAACAAACAAGCCTGGAAATCACAGAGCCACACAGTGGCAACGAGCAGCAGCAAAATGCCACCCAGACAAACCGATGCTTTTTTACTGGGACAAGCATTAAACCAAAGGTGTGCACACACTGCATCTCCAGCGGTGAGCGGAGCCCTGCTCCAGTCTTGTTTCAAACCATTTCAGCTGCACTTTGGCCACCTGGGCAGTGAGGAGCCCCAAGGCTGTTGTTGCCCAACAACTCTGACCGAGGACAAGAATCATGCCAGGAAAACATGCAAAGTTTGCTGCGGCTGCTGTCCCATCACCTAATGCTGCACCCCTGTCTGCGCTCACCGTGTCAACTTTCCAACCTGGATCTCTTCCTTCAATCTCTTCTGCTTCCCCTCCAGATGCCTGCCTGACAATGGAGCTACTGCTGCACCTTGAGTCTCATCCAAAGGCACACATGTGTGGCAGAGCAGTATGGCCATGCAGCCCTGACAGCATGTATGGCCCAGGGTTTGCAGCTGGGCTTCTCTGGGGTTCACAGTCGCACTGCTCCATCACAGCACCTTCATGAGCCTTGCTGTACATTTTTAGCTAGAGAACACCTAGAAAACATGAACAAGCAACTACCAGAAGTTGGTAGAAGATGCAAAAGCACCACCTAGCATCCAAACAGGTCAGTGATCATTAAAGGAGGTTTTAAGTGGCCATGGTTCAGTAAGAGAGAGAGATGAAAAAAAAAAACAAGAAATCAGCTACATCATCATCCCGTCCCTCCCCCACTTCCCCCTGCCCCAGCAATGTCTCTCAGTGAAACATTTCTGCTTGGCTTCAGACAAAAGGTGCGCAGGAAAAGCTCTGCACAGGCACAGACACCAGAGGAGCCAACGAGGTTCGTACAAACAGGAAACAGGTTTTCAAAGGAAGCAAAAGGTGAGACTCGAAAAAGCCTGCAGGGAACAAAGTGGTCAAGTGCACCTCAACAACACAATGTATCCTTAGTGACCTCCATACTCTCCACTACTGTAAGGCCACATTTGCCACAACAACCAAGACTCCAGCTGTATACAGGCTGCCAGCACAACTCAGCAGCGCTCACCCTGCTTACCCACAGGGCTGCCACAGGACTCGTGCACCAAAAGACCAGGACCTGCTCAGCTTAATGCTGTCATCAGCCTAACAGATGCCCTAGCCTCCCTAGGCCCCAAACGCCAGAAATGTGGGGAAAACTGGAGCAGCAACACCCTGTAGAACTGTCCCTTGTGACTGCAGGAGGGGGAAACCCCAAGGGGCTCAGGGTGCAGGGGGTGGGCATGGTGGAGCAGTAGCCCAGCAGTCTGGAGACGGCGCTGAATGGTTCCTCTGGAAATACCTGCATAGCTCAACCATGTGGTTGAGGGTGGGCACAGATCTTGGATCCTTAGTTCAGAGACAATGGAAACAAAAGCTCCTAGCTAGGAGGCCTGAAATGTGCTCCCCACAGTGGGTGTGCGAGAAGGTTTCTGTCACCCCGGCAGAGAGCAGCGCGTGCTCTGCTGCTGCTGAGCCACGTGCACGCATGTGCTGCCAGGGCAGGCGAGTCTGAGCCGGAGGAAAGCTGGAAAAAGGAAGCAGCACTCGCACACAGAAACAAAAAAGCTTCTTTGCAGGGCCTAAGCAGAAAAGGGAAGAGCTGCCGTCCACGCCAACCCATTCCTTGCTGGGAAAAATAAAATGAGCCCCACCCCAGAAAGCAGGGCCAAGCCTCGGCCACAGGCGGGTGAGCAGAGGACACTGCAGACCCCAGACCCACGGCAGCCTCAGGGCAGGCACTGGCTCTGTCCCACAGCCCAGGGGAGCAGGCCACAGATGGGTGCAAGCCTGCTCCTTCCACCAAGGAAAGCATCAAATCTGGCTGCAGATACCCTGGGCGGGGGGGGAACAAAAACAGCTTCCCAACTTGCAGGATTTGCTTCCTTCAGCCAGTCTCTGCTTACAGTGTCCTCTCGCGGAAGTCAGCTCTGCTGGTGCGAGGCCTGAGCCTGGAACCTCAGCACATGCCCTCACTCATCCACCCCCATGGGCCCCAGGAGGAAATGGGCTGAAAAACAGGAGGGATTGCCACACACACTGGCAGCAGCTGGTGTGCACAACAGCAGGTTTATAGCATCAACTGTTCAACAGTTACTCGGAGCAAAAGTTACAAAACCAGCCCCAAAAGACACCTACTCCAACACGAGGTCTCACACTAGTGTACAGTGTCTTTAAATAACAAAAAATATTGTCTTTTCCACCAGAAAGTACTTTGGGGAGAGAAGCAAAGTCCTCAGCGATGGCCACAACCCAGTGTACACTCTGGGAAGTGGCTTTGTACCCCCTCCCCCTGTGCAGGGCGGTCTGCACGCGATCGGCCTCACTCGTGCTGGCACTCGCTGCGGGCTGCCACTGCAAAATTAAATTCCAGGCCCTTGAACTGCAAACTCTAAACAAACAAGCAGAGAGACTTCCCTGGCTGCCTCAATCAGAAAAAAAGCCGATCCGCCTCTGCCAGGAAAACCCCACCCTGCTGCAAGACACACAGACAGACAGACGGAGACCTCCCTGACAGATGGAGCCAGCAGCAGCTCCCGCCCCATCCCTGCGGCCCTGTCCTGTGCCCTCCGGCCTGGCTGTGGCTGGAGCCCCATGGAGGGAAGGAGGGAGGCTGGCAGGGCAAGGCAAGGTGAGAGGAGCAGACAGCTGCAGGGCCTGGGGCTGCCCCAAGCTCCGGAGAACAAGCACCTCTGGGAGGCAGCTGGAAAGGTTGCAGCAGCTCCAGGGACCAGGTCTCACTGTGCTGAGGAGGACGTGGCAGCCTGGAGGGCCACGAAGCCCCTCCACCCCACGAAGCCAGGCCTTGGAGCTCCGGGCTGGGCCAGGAACTGAGGGCTCAGGCAAGCTTGCATGCAAATATAGCTTGGGAAGCTGCAAGTCTCTGCCTCTTTCCAAGCATAACTTGGCCCAGTTTCCAAGAAAACTTACTCTTGCCCCAGATCTGTGTTGGCAGGGAAATGAGCACGTTACAAAACACGGGTTGCACAAAATGGAAAGTCTCCTCATCTCGCCTGCGCACCCCATTTGCAATGCTTTGTCCCTGAAACGAGGGGGACCATCCTTCCCAGGAACACACTGCACCCTTCCGAGGCCTTTCCAGCCTAAGGAACAATCCAAACCATTTCTCCAAAGTGACACTAGGCTAGGGACATCCACTGCTCCATGCTGCTGAAGAGGCACAGCTCTGCTTCACACAGAGCTCCCCTGGCTGCCTCTGATGCCTCAGCCGAGCAGGAGCCAGGCCTCGGTGAGTGCCAGACAGAGCCCAGCCAGGCCCTGCCACATGAAAACTGGCACCTCCAGCACCTGGCGATGCAGAATATCCATCCACAGGTTTCCACGCTCAGCCCAGATCACGCCGTGATGGGGTTCTGCTGGCCTCCATCTGCATTGCCCACAGACACGGGCCCAACGCACGGCTCACAGCAGCAGGCCACGCTGCAGGCTGGCTGCTCCCAGGGACAGAGGCTGCTCCCTCCTCCTGGCCCTGCTGCTCACAGAGGTGCCCTGCCAATGGTGGGAAGCACCCTTTTCCGCCCAGGATTCCATCTGCTGGAAGAAACAGCTGGAATTTTTGTTTCTCCGTTGTCAATATTGCATGATTACTTCAGTGTGGTGTTGTCATGTCTTCTAAGCTAACATCTGGGGCAGAAAGCCATACAGCAAGACATTGCTCTGTGGCATGGCATGCTCAGGGCTCTTGGGCTGTCTTTGCTCCCAGGGCTGCAAGTGACACCTCTTCACCTGCCACCCCTGTGCCAACCACACTGGTATCTAACTGTGGTCAGAGAGGGCCCAGGTGACAGCTGTAGGCTAAAATAGCTCCATAAACAACACGTGCTCTGGGCCAGGCAGGAGTAAAAAATGACATCCCCAAGACACCAAGAGGCCTGTCCATGAGATTTTGCTCTGTAGGCATCTGGCACTGAAAGATAAGTGCTGCTTTCAGATGAGCTCTTCTGCAAGGTGATGCTGCTGACAAAGAAGCTGGCCCCTTCCTTGCTCCTTCCTAAATGACAACAGCACCATCACCGAAAAAAGGGCCTCAAGGTAAAACGAGAAGAAATCATTTCACTTTTTTGAAGGCATGTAAGCCAACACAGACTAATCCTACTGAGCAACATTAATATTCTTTTTCAAATAATGTTACTCTGGATAAAGAACATTCTCATAAAGAACACACCAGTTTGGGGTACAGTCACCTCCAGAAGAGAGACAGACTTCCTTTTGCCTTTCAGGCTTCTCAGAGGTGGCTCTCAGCTGCAGCATAAATCCAAAACACTTTTTTTTTTTTTTTTTGCTGAATTTCATAGATGTTGAATTTTTAATCCAAATTTGGCTTACAGCATTGTTTTCCCAGCCCTGATCTAGGCTTTCAAGTTACAAATAATGGGAAGCAAACCATAAAAGCACATTAAATTCAACAGGTTCTCTCAGAGATTAAACTTCCTTCAAGTCACGCGTTTGCCCAGTAGCCAGACAGCAGGGACTGCTGGGTTCTCTCTCTGAGCATCACCAGAGAGAAACCTCCAGGCCGCTGTCAGCAGTGTCTGTCTCCGACTGCTCAGAAAGGCCGAGCAGCTCGGTCACACATGTCCTGCATGATTCATCACATGCCTTCCAGAGAGGCAGGGAAGAAAAGGAAATCCAAGAAGGAGGTGCTGGGGGAACAGGCCTGCAGAGCCACCTGCTCACGTCAGAGCAGTGCCCTATGGCTTTGGGAAGGTGGTGAGAAATGCCTGCGGACAGGACACCTCTCCAGTGCCAAGCTGATCACAGAGACATGAGAAGATCATCAGAGCACAGAATTCTGACCAAGGTGAGGCACAGCAGGGCAGTTTTACAAACGTGGTCCACTGCCAGAACCAGAAAGAAGCGATCATAAATGCAGCACCACAGAGCAGACAGGCTCCTCACTGACACGCTGGCTGCAGACCTGAGAGCCACACGGGTGTCATGCCTGTACCAGAGCACACCCCTGGTATGGGGGCTGCTGGAAACCATCGGATCCTGCACCACGAGGAGCTCTGAGCAACTGCAACCACTGCCCACAGCCCTACCCGGCCTTCTGTACAGTGCTCAGGTTGCACTGAAAGGGGCACAGAGATGGTATAGAATCACAGAATCATTCAGTCACTAAGGCTGGAAAAGATCTCTAAGACCATCAGGTGTAACCATCGACCCACCAGCACCATGCCCACTAATCGTGTCCCTCAGAGCCACATCTCCACATTCCCGGAACAGCCCTGGGAACGGTGACCCTGTGCTTTCAGCTGACCCTCCAGGCACTGATCGGACAATGCTCTGAGTCCTGGGGTCAGCAACTCTGCTGGCTCTTCAGAGCACCCGAGTGGGTCAGGGTGAGCAAAGATCGCTCAGAGCAAAGCCTCGCTTCGAAGGGGCTGCACACGCTCCTGTGTACGGCCTGACTGCACGGCCACTCGCAGCACAAAGCGATGGAAGGGGAAAAGTGAAAGACGCGAATCAAAATCAGCAGAAAAGGAAAAAAAAAAAAAAAAAAAAAAAACCAGTCCCTTTTAGCGACCTCAAAACCGCCTCCCCGAAATAACAACCCCGTCATCTGCTATTCAGATGCATCGATCCAGCTGACCAGCGAGCACCGAGTGAAACTACGAATTTCAGCGTCGGTTTCGCTAACAGAAAACCACAGGGAACTTCTCGAAAGTCTCTTCTACCCGCCGCGAGCCGCGGCAACGGCGGTGCCCGCTGCTCACCCTCCATGTGCGGAGGCTCACGAACCGGGACGCCACGTATCGGAACGCGGCACCGCGGGTCCCACCGCGCGGGGAGCGCCGCTCGGACCCCGCCCCACGCGCAGCCCGTCCGCCCCCTCCGAGAACCGAGAGCAGCCCGCGGCAGAGCCTCGGGGAAAAGCGGAGGATGCGGAACACAGCCGCGGCGCGGCAGTACCGGGGGGAGGGGGGTCGGGCGCAGGAAGCGGTGCCGCGCCCCGAGTCGCCCCCGCCCGCCC